>NW_023459565.1:0-53792 GCF_013731165.1 Rhagoletis pomonella | reverse complement strand
TGCCTATTTCTCGTTGTTCGCTTTGTGTTGCCGCAGTATTCGCCACAGTATGAAAGTGCTACACGTTCAATATTTATTGAAGGTATTGCGATCCGCGATCCAGATTTCAAAATGTTTAGATCACGATCCATCAATACTGCATGCCACACCGTCCATAAATATCGCGATACTTGGATCACGTTAATAAATACTGACCGTGTGACAGGGCCCTATTGGTTAAATTGAAAAGCTCACGATCACGCTCGCATTGAACTGTATAGCAGGCTTTAAGAGTCCATATAAACACGGAATTTGTCAACACGGTTGTTCCGTGCAACTCTGTGAAAACCATTTAGTTCTTGAAATTCCATTTACGCTAAGCCAAGGCGTATTTAACAAGTGTAACCCTTCAGTGGATTCATACGTTTATTGAAGTTTTTAAAGATAAAAGTTAGGTACAAAAAATATTTTATTCATTTTTGGTTTTTGCAAATACCTGCATTTCAATACTCGGATGCATATATATAGAAAAATTCAGTCTTAATAATTTACACACATAATTTAGCTGAATCTTTAGTTAGCTACTCATTAGCACCCACAATGAAATATTTTTTCATATTCTCAAACACAAAATTTTCCTGGTGCGGTCGTAAAAAGCTCTTAAGCTGATGCCACATAAAACGTTTGCTTCGCTTTACGTGACAGATTCGCTTTGACAGCTAAGATGAATTGTATGAAAATGCACAAAGCATGCCACATATATCATTGAAGCTGCAGCGCGAAGCGAAAAGATGGCCAACTCCCATCTTTTTGCGCGCTTTGACAATCAGCCGGTTTAATATTTATTTTGTTTCGTCCAAATTCGAGTATTCATGCTGAAACATAAAACTCAATTACATTGCTGATAATTTTAAAGCAAAATATCTAAAATCCACAGCAATTTTGACGAGTAAAAAATTGATTTCTTGGCGTTCATTGTGGCATACCTTTTGCGTCTGGCGCTTTGCTGGCAAAGTTATAAATGTCACGCAAAGCTACAAAGTTTTATCTGGCATCAGCTTTATACATAGAAAATAAACTTTCTACGTCCAAAAAAATAAATGGAGCATGCTTAAAAGCGACCAGTTCGCTTGGAGTATATTCATTTTGTAAAACATTTTTTTAAATCTTTGATTTTTCTCCAAAATTTTGTCTGGAATAAAATTGTTACTAAAAATTGCCTGCTAATGGTTTACAGAATGGCCCGGAAACATGAAAAACCGACACTTTTATGTTATGTTAAGTTTTCTGTCAAGAGCCAATATAATACAAAATATGTACTAAAAAAATTCAAAAAAATCCGAAATATGCAATAATATGCATTCATGACTAAAATATGCAAAAAATTTTAATGCCACTTTTAAGATAATTTCATGATACTTCATCTACTTTACTATTTCGCTTCACCTAAGTCCAAAAAAACATGTATTTGCATAGATTTCCATGCCCCAGTTATAAAATTAATAGCTAAGATAATTTTTACATGGTATTTTGAGTCTTAAATTATTAATTTTCAATGTTCATCAGTTTCAAGAATTGACACATGTATTAACAGGGTTGCATCGGGATGAACTCTGTTTGAAATTGTGTTCGATCGACTTATTTCTTGTGTTGCATTTCAAGCGACCTACGCTGACATGAGTTAATTCGTTACCGCGTTTGATGCCATATAAACAGGTTAAGTTACCTTAAAACTTAAAAAACTGATCGATAGTCGACTAGTACTATCGATGGTTTTTTTTTGAGAATAACTATCGCTACTCATCGATAGGGGCATAAAATAAAACTATCGCTACTATCGATAGTGCCATCGATAGTTTGACACTTCTATTATAAAAGCTATTAGGCTAAATTGTGTTCTTCGTTAATTTGCTAGAAACTTATTAAAAATAGAAAATATTCTATATTCAAAAATTCATCTTATAGTAATAAACAATATTAAGGAGACGTAATATTCCAGTTTCCTAAAAAACCAAACTATTTGTCAAGTTGGTGTAGGTAGCGATGTTGTAGCTGCATGAGGGCTACATGGAACGGCAACCGTAGCTGCGATTGGTGCGACTTGTAAATAAAACGATGTTCGTTTTGAGGCATACGACGTGAAAATTAGTATATGTATATGCAACAGCAGAAATATATGCCAAATTTTTTTGAACCACGCTATTTTCAGAGATCAGTAAATAGAGATAGACAACACAATAAAAATATTTAATGATTAACGAATTTTTATTAAGAATATCTACTTTTAATGTTTAACGCCGAAATAAAAGCCAATTGCCCGATAAAATATGCACTTATCTGTAAGTATGTATGTATGTATGTGTAAAGAAAAATTTGATTCCTATGTACTTTATTTTTTAATTTATTTCTTAACACCATCCGGATCAGTGAAGTGATTTGAGCGGTTGCTAATGATTACCCCGTGCTTACCACACAGATTGTTGAAAGTGTGCAGGATATCATCTTTGGAATGATACGTTGCTATGCAGGATCATCGTAATCAAAAAATATAACAAATTCAAATTTTATTTAGAGTTCAGAACAAAACAATCTTCAAACAACATTTACATCAAAGATGGCTCCTCTAGCATGTCCCACCGACTCCATCGACTTCTGGAGGTATGAGGTGCCTGAACTCGCCGAAGTCAGTTGCCTTATGCCAAATGGCGTTCTTATTCTAATGGTCGTGCCTATTAACTGCACAATCCGAGAAATTAAAGCGGTAAGTAGATTTCTAATACATCAAATCGGTTGAATCGATTTGTATAAGGACATATGTATGCATATACATATTTCAGTTAAATTTGCAGGCTAAATACAAAACGGTATACGACATTCGCGTTAACATTTTTGTATAATAAATTCCACGTATCTAATATTAATTAAATGTCTTGTAAGTTTGTTCAGATTTAGATTTAAGATCATCGTATTAATTAGAAACGCGAATTTTTAGCAATTCTATTAAAACTGAACATTTGAACATACAAATGTTTACAGCTGTAGCTGAGTGTGCAAAATTGCATGCCGTACATACAATTGTAGGAATACATATTACAAGCATCATTTTTTAACCAACCTTAACCGCCGCGAAGCTTATCCAAACAATTTTAAAACCATGGTGGAATTTAATAGTAGTAACACGATATTTTTTTCGCAATCGAATGCCTCAATCAGGATCGCTGACGATGCGATTTGTTTGAGTGTTCTGTCAAATTGAGTCTAATATTGTAGACATATTATTTCCAAAATCATGCATAAAAAGTGAGACTAAGCCCCTACTCGACTCTCAGCAGAAATTCTTAAGGTTAAACTAACTTTATCAGTACAAAAAATTAGTCTGAAGCTAAGTTCCCTTTTTATGCATGAGGCCTGTGGCATGCAACATCGAATTCATAGATTTCTAATTTACTTTATATGTATGTAAGTATGTATGTTTTCCAATATAACATTTTGTAATTTTTCGTTTTAGGAAGTCGTAAGAGAAGCTAAAAATTTTCCGTTATGTCATTTAATCAAGGATCCCTGCGACTATGAAGTTAGTGGCATTTCTAATTTTGCCAACGTTGATTGTTTCACAGATGAAACTAAGCGTCTATCTGAAATACAGCCCTTTTTTTGCCTGCTACGTTTGGGTGAACGTACTGAAACATCATCTATTTCCAGTGATTATGAGCTCTCCAAACTGGTGAGTAACATGATTGGGAAATCTTTTGAAGAGTATAGTTCGCAACGTAGTCCTGAGGTTGATGACTTTCGGCGCAAACTTGCACACCTCTGTGACAAAATGGAGCAAGTGCGTTCCCGTTTCACATGGGCAGAAAAACTGCTTTATGAACATCCGATGCGCATTGCAAATACCCATGTTATGCCAGAATTGATTCGAAAGCGGCTGGGTGGTACAAGTTTTCTGATTGTTGTGAAATTGGAAAACGACGAAGGTTCCTATACAATTCCCGTTAGTGAGAGCGACACCTCTACCACAGTGATTGAGTCAGCACTTATGAAGATGCAGCGTTCTCAAATAAGGGTTGGGGATCGACCATCCGACTATATATTAAAAGTACGTGGTCGAGACGAATTTTTATTTGGCGAATACCCTCTTATACAATTCATATATATTCAGGTAAACAATTAATAGATTTGCAATCGAAATCACCATATACATATAAACATTAATCTTATGTATTTCTAAAGGAAAGTCTTTCCGGATCTGACGTGCCGAATGTTGTTCTAAAGCCCATTCACACACTACAATCGTATGTTAGTTACAAGAACGATTTGAGCTTCTCTAGATCACGTAGACCGGAAAGTATACCAGCGTCACTACATAACGCTAAAATACCTACTCAGAACCTAAATATCACGTCGTCATGGGACTTAGTGACACCTTTTAGATTGCGTTTACATCAAATCGAGAATGTAAACTGCGACCTCTCGCGTGCTATAAAAGTGGGAGTACATGTTGGTCTCTTCCATGGTGAGCGCCGTTTATGTGCTCAACAATCCATAGAAAATGCAATTAGCAATAATCGTTCGTTCACATTCGAGAAAGACATCTCATTCGACATACAAGTGCAAAATTTACCGCGCATGGCACGACTATGTATGGCTATTTACGAAGTAACGAAAGCATCGCGCTCCAAGAAGTCTTCTAATATAAATCGCGATAATGTATACAAAGAAGCCAACACATATGTGAATAACAATCCTTTGGCGTGGGTGAATACAACCATATTTGACTACAAGAATCAAATGCGTACTGGCTGTCAAGCACTTTACACATGGACTTATGCTGATGACATACGGTCGGACGAAATTTTCCATCCACTAGGTACAATCGAACCAAATCCGCGCAAAGATGGATGTGCTATAGTGAAGCTTACATTTCACAGGTTAGGCTGTAATTAAAAAAAATTTCGTGCTGCAATTAATAATTTGTTGTTTTATATTATTTTACAGTAACGGCTTAGAAAATATACAGTTTCCATCAATGGAGGCAGTGCTAAAATACGCAGGAGAGCTTGATCCTAGTGAGCAATTAACTCGCGACAAATTAGAAGAAAACACCAAACCGATTAGCGCTATGTTATCACAGTACCTGCGCATTGATAAAGTCTATGAAATGCATGATCAAGATCGCAATGCAATATGGTCTAGGAGGTAAAATTCATATTTTTAATTATACAGAAACATAACGGTACCTATTATCTTTGCAGATATGAAATTTTAGCTGAAGCTCCTGAGGAGCTATCAACTCTGCTGCATTGTGTTAACTGGAATGAGCGTGACGAGGTCGCAGAGACTTGGAAGTTATTACAACAATGGCCTACAATTTCAGTGGAAAGATCGCTTGAACTGCTTGACTATGCATATCCAGATCCAGCTGTGCGAAGTTTTGCTATACACTGTCTGCATTTTCTGAGGTGGATATAAAAAAGAAAAAATCTTAAAGTGATTTGTGAACAAAAGTTGCTCTTTTATTTCGCAGAGATGAGGAATTGCTCTTATATCTTTTGCAACTAGTACAGGCTATAAAGCACGAATCTTATCTAGATTGTGACTTGGTAACTTTTCTACTAGAACGTGCCTTGCGAAACCAGCGTATCGGCCACTACTTTTTCTGGCACCTGCGTTCTGAAATGCAAACACTTTCGATGCAAACACGCTTTGGTCTCTTACTCGAGGGATATTTAAAAGGCTGCAAACCCCATGTGCCGCATCTATGTAATCAGCTTAAAGTTCTCGATGCTCTTAAAGCCGGTTCTTTGATCGCAAAGAAGGGAAGCAAAGAGAAGGGTCGCAAAGAAATGCAAGATTTTTTTTCTAGACAAAGCAACAGTAATATTTTTCAAGGAATACAAAATCCATTAAATCCGAGTTTTCGTTGCAAGGGAATCCAACCGGACAAATGCAAAGTTATGGATTCAAAAATGAGGCCGCTATGGATTGTACTGAAGAATGCTGATCAAAGTTGCAATGATATCTATATAATTTTCAAAAATGGAGATGATCTGCGACAGGATATGTTAACACTGCAGATGCTGCGAGTCATGGACCAATTGTGGAAGAATGAGGGGTGAGTAGAAAAGCGAATTACTTACTGACCATACGTAAACAATAATTAAAGGCCCCTATTATGAGTTGCATTCGATCTTCGACTGTGGCCGAAAGTGTTGATCGAACGATTTTCCAGGGCATTATGGCGCTCATGCGATGAAGAATAGCTCTATTGTGAATTTCGCTCGTTTAGGTTGTTCACAATAGAATATTTTTCACCGCTGAGAAGCTTTGTTTACAAATCGAGCAAACTAAATAGTGTACTTATACATATGTACATATCGTCGTTTAATGTACAAAGCTGCGTATAGTCATTCTGCAAGACCGCGTGACGTGACATTTGCTGCCAAAAATTGGGCTTGCCCACACAAGCTCCTGGCTCAATTCTTATCCATTCGTCCTGAAATATACTAGCCAGAAATGCGATTGCTTTATAAAAAGAGAACCATTTAGAAATATAAATGTTTTTACTCTCTAGAAAATAATTTATGCAACCTTACTTACGCGGTTTTCCATTATCTTGATACGCGGTTTTGAATTTTGTTGATACGCGGTTTTGTACTTTAAACGACGATATGTAAATTTGTGCAAATTAAAATGAAATAAAAAAGAAAGCGAGTTTATAAAAACGTGGTAAAAATTAGTACAACGGAGTTCTGTTTCAACGGTTCGCCGGAGGATGAGAGCTTAGAAAACTGGCCAGAAGCAGAAAACGGTTAAGAGAGTTTAAGTGTAGTCTTTCGAATATATTTTGACATACAATATATTTAAGAAATTTTGTGATCCAAATCTATTTAAAATATTTTAAAACTATAAACAGATCTTTGATTTTGGGGATTGGCATTTTCTTTCATTAGTAAAACCAGCCTTTCGAGCTTGTGTTTAGTATTCACGACGTTAGAACTGCATGAAATTAATTAAAAATTTTTTAAAATAAGTGTCTAGCCGCCAAAAAGTAAGAAAACAAATCATTAGATGAAGAACTTGTCTTACAAGAATCCCATAAGTTTTACAAACGATTTGCAAAAATGAATTTTCATCGACTCTTGTATAAGATTCACGGAGAAATTGTTGCAAAATATCTTCAAGGACTCTTAAAATATAGGCTGAATGGAAGATCGACCTATCTCGGCAGCCGGTTCGAAAACGTCCATCCCAGATAATGACTCAAAATTTGGTTGAAGAACGCCCTATCTCAGAAAATGGTTCAAAAACATTACATTCACATTGAGATAGGGCATGGATATTCAGTTTTATAGCCTGTTAAATTTTAGTATAATAAAGTGCAAGTTTTAAGTGGCTGAAAAATCGCGCTAATTTTTAACTTTTTTTTGCTGACGGCTTTGCGGTTATTTTCATACATAAGTGCAATTTATAAAAACTGGCGTTGATTTTTTTTAAGTTCTTTGCAAACGGTCTTGAGCATTTTCTACCATAAAAAATTTATGCTTATTTGGAAAAAAGTGCAAAATGTCGTCAGCAAAAAAAAAGAACAAAAAAAATAAATTTTTAAATAAACGAGATTTCTTAGCCGCACTTTTTTTATACCAAAATTTAACTTGCTATAAAACTGCATACCCAAATGTTTCCTAAAATTTCAGATTAAGAAGTTAAAATTTTTTCTAAGATCTCTATAAAAATTGAAAGTTTGATTGACTTATATTGTTTTGATTAAAGCATGAACCATCTTTTTATAAAAAATTAACACAAAATGGTAACTTTAACAATCTCAGTTTTACACAATAGTGTATGCCCTTTTTACCATATGGAAAACTGAACCTCAGTGCAAAAATTATTTTCTTTATAAAACTAACAAACGTGTGGACAAGACAAGACAAGAAACTTGAATCAACCAAAAAATAACAAATTAAAACTTTATATGCATTATTACCTTTTTTACTTTTTGAAATCAAGTTCTAAGTAAATTTTTTGAGTGAGTTTAAAGTAGGTCGTGTTGAAAGTACTGTCATATAATTTGCGATTCATAATTCAAGTGTTTGGTAAGAGAAATATATAGTAGAACTCATCTGCTTTTAATAAAATTGTGTTATATATTAAATTTATCTATATTGATTGAGCTATTATTAAGCATTATTGGTCTTGTCCCACCCGTAACAAAAGAAGCTAAAAGCACTGTGTAATCGTGTTAAACGAAAGCCGAATGCATAATAAACACTTGAAAAATCTCAAATTTTCGACCTTTTTTAGTAACCAGGAACCACAAAAATGCGATTGTGTGTCTTTACTTGGAGGGGGGCTTTCTTGCGAGTGCCTTGACTTTTTCTTCTACTCATTTGGTCACCCTAACATTTAATTCACTTCGAAAACTTTAACATATTATTTTTTGTCATTTAGTATGGACTTTCGTATGAATATTTACAACTGTATTAGTATGGAACGTCGCCTAGGAATGATCGAGGTTGTGCTAAACGCTGAAACAATCGCAAATATTCAAAAGGAGAAAGGCATGTTTTCAGCAACGTCGCCATTTAAAAAAGGTTCTTTATTTAGTTGGCTGAAGGAGTACAATCGCACCGACGAGGAAATGAACAAAGCGATTAATGAATTTACTCTAAGCTGCGCTGGATATTGTGTTGCCACCTATGTTCTGGGAGTGGCCGACCGGCATTCAGACAATATCATGGTCAAACGTAATGGACAGGTGAAGTGTAAAAAAATATACACATTAGATTAATGCTAAAATATGTTACTTTTTGGCCGTATAGCTTTTTCACATCGACTTCGGTCATATTCTAGGACATTTCAAAGAGAAATTTGGGGTACGCCGAGAGCGCGTTCCTTTTGTATTAACCCACGACTTTGTGTATGTCATCAGCAAGGGACGTAATGACCGTGATTCGGAGGAATTTATATATTTTCAAAACATGTGTGAAAAGGCAAGGAAAAAATTAAATACAACTACTTACAACATATGTATTTACAAATTTTTTAAATCTCATGTACATACATATGTTGATTTGTTCGCTTCTATATTCCAGGCATTTTTAGTGTTACGCAAGCATGGCTGCCTTATACTGTCTCTTTTTTCTATGATGATATCAACCGGTCTGCCAGAATTGTCCTCGGAAAAAGACTTAAACTACTTAAAGGAAACATTGGTATGTACACAAAGTTGAATATTTTTCATTTTGGCTAAATCACTTTCCCTTTTAAGGTTCTTGACTACACTGAAGAGAAAGCTCGGGAACACTTTCGTTCAAAATTCAGTGAGGCTTTAGTCAATTCGTGGAAAACATCTTTGAATTGGGCTTCGCATAATTTTTCAAAGAATAATAAACAATAAAGCATATTTAAACGAAGTAATAGTTAAATAAGTATGAAGTTAATGCGAGAATATATTGCGGTGAAGTTATACTAGTATTAACAAGGAAATCAGCGAATGTGCAGAGTTTGGCAATTG
Source organism: Rhagoletis pomonella (assembly GCF_013731165.1). Lineage (NCBI taxonomy): Eukaryota > Metazoa > Arthropoda > Insecta > Diptera > Tephritidae > Rhagoletis > Rhagoletis pomonella. The sequence continues at coordinate 44,296 of NW_023459565.1, read as the reverse complement.
AATTATAATGTGTTTGAATAAGACCGAAATCAAGGATATAAATCACAGAATAATTACAAAATCTTCTTAATATACATACATACATATTATACAAACTTAAAAATATTGACCATATTTATAACCGGGGCCGAAAAGTTTAAGCTTTTGCTTGGTAATGCTTTTTTTGTTTATTCAGGGTTTCTAAGCTTGATTTCAACATTCTTGCTTATTTTGATTATTTCAATGTACGAGCCTTTTAAGAAAACGTTCAAGAAATAAATTTCTATTATTTCGTGTGTGTGAAAAGTTGTGTCCAAGGAGTTTTGATATCTGAGATTTTACAGCCTGCTGTCTCACTTTTTCCTTACGAAATGATGGGCATGATGGGCATATATTCTGTTGAAAACAAGAGTGCCTTGCATGTCGCAATTAACAGGTGAGGTAAGAAAACAGCTTTCTCTCTTTATTTTCTGACATGTGTAAAAATCTTTCCACCATGGGCACCTTCATAATAAAAAAATAGGAAGGTAGAGGAATTTTTCAAATTCTTGACGTTTGCAAGCAATTTAATTTTAAAATTTTACACACAAACTCACACACGCATTCTCATTTTCAATCTCAAACAACAACAACTTTGAACAATTCGTTTCTGTTACTCTCAATTTTATATGATTTTAAAATGTTGGCAAACTTCAAAAAAAAAATCATGGCCGACGAATTGAGAGAACGGTTTTACCTTACGATGTTTTTATCATGGGTACCTTGTACTCTTCGCAAAAAAACTTCAGCAAACCATAGTAGAGAGCGTAGCAAACTTCTAAATAACTTCTTACTACTTAAGAAAATTTGGCTCGTAACTTAAATGCCATTTCTGCTTGGATACAAAAATTTAAAACCTACGGTTTGTCTCTACGGGAAGGCATTGGAGTTATTGAAGAGATTAAAAATAATTTATCTCTAATGGAAAATAATGAATATTTAAAAAAATTTAATCGACCAGCGCAGATTTGCGAATATCAAGAAACACTTGATTGTCCATTGTAATATTTCAATCCTTTAAATAAACTGAATAAAAAAACAAAACATTCAACTGAACTTAAGTTTTTTTGTTTCGCGAGCATATTTACTGTTTAAGCGACTTATGCATTTCCCGCATAAAGAAAGAACAGCGAACACACACACGCACTTGTATTGCACTCCCGCCCAAAACCAAGTGCAACGAATAAACACACGCACTTGTTTAAAAATAATTCGCTCGTTCTTCATTGGGTATGCATTTTTTATGCACTTCTCAACTGCCGCAGAGCAAAACCTACTAAAGTAGTTAATTGCTGGCACCCCAAATCATGCTCAACACACCCGCTTGATGCATCACAACTCTTCCGGAGTTGTCTCACGGGGCTCTGGATGGCTTTCGGCATACAGAGGTGGTACAAGAGCTACCATTGGCCACAGCGCCTACCCAATTTTATAATTTGAATAAATAACCGGTGCTCAACACTCCCGCTTGACGCATGCCCCCAAAAACTCTTACAGAGTTTAAGCGGCAGCAAAGCCACAGCGCTACAAGCCGTAGGGACTCTGCATGACTTACAACTAACTGATGGTTATCAATTGTCCCCGACACCTACCCAAAACATTTTTGTTTTAATAAATTTTTATGCAAATGCATTCATCCTGGTCCTGCCCTCTCACTGAGTCAAACATTTACCAATGTTTTAGTGCTTATCTAAGCATTTCTTGCTTATTTTCTTCGGCCCTGTTTATAATTCAACATTTATATAGAAATGACATGTGTTGGCTAAATAATATAGATTTCGTACTGAATTTGGCCGGAAGTTGAGAAAATTACAACACCTTTATGATTTACGTTTCCAAGGCACTTCGAAATCTTTATTTTTTTAATTCTTTGAAGGACCTAGGTGATTATTTTATATTGGTATTGTATAATATATTGGTATCAGTTTTGTTTTATATAAAAACGTTGATATTTGTTACACATTGTCGCATATCAGTGATTTTTCGTAATATTTGTATTTGTTCGCAAGTCAAAATACTGTTCTATTATTATTAGTATATACGCTGAATACTTGATACACCTTCCGTACTCTTTCCAACGCTTTTTCGTATTTTTTTAATTATAATAATAATAATAATAAAAGTAAAATCACCTGCTAACTAAAGTCTTGAGCACAATGCATGCTTATTCAGTTAACACAATTCAAAACAAGATAATGTTCTGTGCATATTATTTAAGATTTTTTTTTGCATAGTTTATGATGCAAAATTTCCTTTTTACACTGAATAGATATAATAAACCCAAAATAATACGAAAAGATCTATATTTATATTTTATTGGCTACGGCGATTGAAAGCAGGAACAATGTGGGACAATTACAGCACATCAACTTATGTAGAACTAAAAGCGGGGGGGGGGGGGCACACTGGCTCGGCTGCATGATTTTTTTTGCAAAGTGGGCGCAGTCGTTTGACGCCTACTTCCTAGCGAAGGAAAATCTTTAAAACACCATAAATGGTGACTGAGAAAGTAATTAGATTTTAGTGAAGCCCAAAAAAAAAATTGCACGACGAGGACCATAAAGCAGGTAAGAAAGACGCTGCCTACAACTACACTCTGCATAATAACCATCGAATGATAGCAGCTTTCATCATTCAATCCATATTATACACATATTAATAAAGATATTCAGGCAGGTTCTGCAATTCAAATCCGAGTGAATTTAAACCCATACCAATTTGATGGGTCGATTATGGATGAAAACTCAACCGACTTTGGGTTGCCGATGGGCAACGGCACTGAAATGAAAATGTATATTATTAATGGCAACTATAGTTAAGTTCTATGAAGTTGAAGGTAATAAAATTTTGAAGAACCAGCAGGGTCTGGTACGATATGTCGAAATTTAAATTGTCGAAACTAAAAACACCGAAAAAAACGTCGAAAAAAAAGTTAGAAAATCAAGAATGTCGAGAAAAAAATTGTCGAAATTAAAAATGTCGGAAAATAAAAATGCCGAAAAAAAAATGTCGAAATAATGTAATGAATGATGTGTAACGGGTCTGGTACGATATGTCGAAATTTAAATTGTCGAAACTAAATAGTTAGAAAATCGGGATCCGTACGATAAGTCGAAAATAAAAATGTCGAAAGAGAAATAATGTTTAACCGAAACGCAAAATGTCGAAATCGTATGCTTTCGAAATGAATAAGGTCGAAAAAAAATGCAAAACGCGTAAATTGTCGAAAAAAAGTCGAAAAAGTTGAATGTGTGAAAAAAATAAAAATTAAAAGGGATCCGTACGATAAGTCGAAAATAAAAATGTCGAAAGAGAAATGTCGAAATTTAAAATTTTTTTAAATCTCGAAATAATGTTTAACCGGAACGCAAAATGTCGAAATCGTATGCTTTCGAAATGAATAAGGTCGAAAGAAATGCAAAACGCGTAAATTGTCGAAAAAAAGTCGAAAAAGTTGAATGTGTGAAAAAAATTAAAATTAAAAGTGTTCTGAGTAGATTTTCAAATGTTCTAGAGTTCCTAAGATGGAAAAAGAAAGTTCTGCAAAATTACGCAGAAAAAAATTTTTTTACGTGTTATTTAAATTGATTTTAACTTTTTGAAAAGATGGCAACTCTCTAAAAATATTTCTACAATAAAGCATTCTCGTTTGATACCCACATTAAAATATTTCGTTTAAACTTTTTCAAAGAATTGATTTAAACTTTTTAAACAGATAGCAACCGTCTTAAAGTATATTTAGTTATCAATTAATTGACTTTTACTTTTTTAACAGGCGGCAACCCTATTACAAAATACTTCCGAAATATATATTTTCTGAACCGCTTTCGCTTGCTAATATTTTGTTAAACTTGTTAATTAATCGCGTTTTTTTTTGAAAGAGGTGGCAACTCCAAAAAATATTTTATATGTTAGTATATTATACCTATATTCCAAATTTAATTGAAATATATCTAGACGTTTTAGCGTGAACGAGCAACAAACATACTCACTCACAAACTTTTACATTTATTATATTAGTACATAGGATTAGTGGAATTTAACTTAAATAAATCAACCTTTTGAAATAATGTAATGAATGATGTGTAAAATTCGCGCGAATTTTACACATCATTCATTACATTATTTCGATATTTTTTTTTTCGACATTTTTATTTTCGACATTTTTTGTTTTCGACATTTTTCCTTTCGACAATTTTTTTCTCGACATTATTGATTTTCTAACAATTTTTTTTCGACATCTTTTTTTCGGTTTTTTTAGTTTCGACAATTTAAATTTCGACGTATCGTACCAGACCCAAATTAAAAGTATTCTGAGTAGATTTTCAAATGTTCTAGAGTTCCTAAGATGGAAAAAGAAAGTTCTGCAAATCTACGCAGAAAAAAATTTTTTAACGTGTTATTTAAATTGATTTTAACTTTTTGAAAAGATGGCAACTCTCTAAAAATATTTCTACAATAAAGCATTCTCGTTTAATACTCACATTAAAATATTTCGTTTAAACTCAACAGTTTATATTGAGCTCGAAGCCGTTTTAAATGAAAATTTTTATTGTGGAAAAGCAACAATAATTTGAAAAAATACTGACTCAGCCAGTTGCCTATGCACCGTGCTAAGTACGCCTTGTAAATTATCGTTAGCTTTTTTCCACTATTTTCATTCTTGTTATGCCAACACAATCAAGCGCAGCTATTCCGCTGCAATTCACTTGATCATGTGGTTGTTGGTATTGTTGGTTTTTTGCTAATAGTTCTATTCTATTCTAACAATTTTTTTTCGAAATTTTTTTTCGGTGTTTTTAGTTTCGACAATTTAAATTTCGACGTATCGTACCAGACCCTAGAAAATCAAGAATGTTGAGAAAAAAATTGTCGAAAAGAAAAATGTCGAAAATAAATATCGAAATAATGTAATGAATGATGTGTAAAATTATTTCAACAGGTTGATTTATTTAAGTTAAATTCCACTAATCCTATGTACTAATATAATAAATGTGAAAGTTTGTGAGTGAGTATGTTTGTTGCTCGTTCACGCTAAAACGTCTGGATATATTTCAATTAAATTTGGAATATAGATATAATATACTAACATATAAAATATTTTTTGGAGAGTTGCCACCTCTTTCAAAAGTAAAAATCAATTAATTAACAAGTTTAACAAAATATTAGCAAGCGAAAGCGGTTCGGAAACTATACATTTCGGAAGTATTTTGTAATAGGGTTGCCGCCTGATAAAAAAGTAAAAGTCAATTAATTGATAACTAAATATACTTTAAGACGGTGGCTGTCTGTTCAAAAAGTTAAAATCAATCCTTTTAAAAAGTTTAAACGAAATATTTTAATGTGGGTATCAAACGAGAATGCTTTATTGTAGAAATATTTTTAGAGAGTTGCCATCTTTTCAAAAAGTTAAAATCTATTTAAATAACACGTTAAATAAAATAACACGTTAAAAACAAATTTTTCAGCGTAATTTTGCAGAACTTTCTTTTTCCATCTAAGGAACTCTAGAACATTTGAAAATCTACTCAGAACACTTTTAATTTTTATTTTTTTCACACATTCAACTTTTTCGACTTTTTTTCGACAATTTACGCATTCATTTCGAAAGCATACGTTTTCGACATTTTGCGTTTCGGTTAAATATTCAGCCTCATTGCGAGAGTCGTGCCGAATGCAAGTCGTTTTTCGAGAGTAGAATCGTATCGAAAATTTAGCGTCATTGCCTAAAATTTCCACTCGACTAGTGTATTAAAACGGAAGAACTTGGCAGCACTGCATAGTTTTCGACAATTTTCGTCGTTTACTTATTTCAGCACGACAGTAGACAATGCTAATGTTGTCGAGTCGTACAATTCAGCCTAATTTACGACTTACGCAATGAGGCTGATTATTTCGAGATTTAAAAAATTTTTAAATTTCGACATTTCTCTTTCGACATTTTTATTTTCGACTTATCGTACGGATCCCGAACCTTAGTTGCTGGTGTAAATGAGTGTAAATGAGCTGAAGAAACAGTTGAAAAAAGAAATAAATTATCTCAATCAAAACTTCTGCGACAAACACAAAAATGCAGTTGCCAATATAGCAACTCAGTTGCCAGTTGCCATCTGTAATACCATTTCAGCCATTGGCCACCCAACTGAAGTTCGGTTGCAATCCGTAATCGACCCATAAATCTAAAGCGATTTCGACCAGATTCACTCGGAAGTGAATTACAAAACATGCCTGATTATCTCCATATTTTAAATATGTACCCACATGCGCGCGGCGAGTTTTTATTTGATAACGATATTTTCATTTCCCAGTACCAGGCGCTCCATGGTAGAATTATTCACAGGCATTGTCTTCCCAGAGAGTTTTGCTTTACATCGAGATTTGTGCTCCCTTATTTTTATTTTCTTTTACTTTTAGTTGGCCTTGCTTTTTGTTTTTGCTCAATTTAATTTTTCAAAACAAAATATTATAATGATTTATTAACAAATTAAATAAATTAATTGGTTAACATAATTAATGGGCACTAGCTGCCAGGGCTATCGGCTCTATAAAATAAAATAACTTAAATCTATACTTATTTAACATTTCATGGTGCTGTTGTAGGTTGGACTGTTAGATGTGGGCTTTTATTCCTTTAATGAAGCAAGATATTGATTTTATGTTGTCTTTAGTGGGATTCTTAAGAAGCTCTATCCAATTTTTCTTTAGGTAGCGGTTTCTAATACCGTCCAAGGCAGTACAATCGGCGAACATACATATGGGCCAGTGTTAATGTATTTTGGCAAAGCGAACACCTTGGTGCGGGTTCACCAGATAGGAGGTACTGGTGTGTGCTCTGGGTATGTGCGAGGCGGATACGGGAAAAGATTTCAATTTGTCTTCTCGGGATGTTTGTTGGGCACTTTGGACTAAAAAGATCCCGATTAATTGCTGTATAGTGATGGTGGTTGTAGTTATGCCATTCTTGCATGCTCTTATTGCGAAGGTGACGCCGAATGAATCGACGCACGTCCGTTTTTTCGGTTTTATGGTCTGCCGTTACGGGTAGGTTACTTGCGGATTTCGCAATTTTTCAAATTTCCGTGTAATTTGAATTTAATTTTTTTAGGGGTTGCAACTCTTCTCGAAAAAGTAAAACCTTTTTGCACATCTACAGCCTAAGTCCTTTAATTTGACACCTCATTTTTGAAAGTCGAATTAAAGGTGCAGAACAGATGGCCTGGACAAAAATTCCCTTCGCGTATTACATATATGAATGTATTAAAGCACTGCAAATATATCAGCAGAAATACTCTTCACATGTGTACCAGTGTTGATAATTGCATTTTCCAAATTCGTTAGAAAATGTATTTCAAATTGTACTTTTCATCATTAAATTGTAGAAAATTTTGATTCCTATTGTTTTTCTAATATGTATTTAGTTGTTGTATAAAATTTGAATTTGATTATTTGTTCCTAATAAAGTACAAATAAATAATTGCTAAAAATTTAGAAACAATATTACCTTTATTTTATTAACATAAAACCTTACTCACTTTTACATTACATAAATGTATGTGTTTAAACATAAAGATTTACAATGGATACATATGTAGATATATTTAAAGTAATAAAAAGTTGCCATTAAGTTCCAAAAAAATAATAATCCAGTAAATAATTACTCGTAGTTCCAACTGTGTCTGAACTTTTTATCAATGTTTTCTATGACAACATTGTCCACTAGAATTAAGACAGTCTCTAGTTATTGTTAAAGAGAAAATGTTTCTACTTGAAGTCTATTTCGACATTTTGTTTTTATTAATTTTTGTACGGAGAAGAGCATTTCAACATTGGCTGAAGGATGTGCAATCGATAACAACACTCCTTGAGCGATGTTGTATTTGTTTGAAAACAGTTGCTCATTTATAACATTTTTGATTATTCTTACTTCTTCCCAAAACTCACAAATATTCCGTCTGACAACACTTTTTAAATCAGGGTTAGCAGCCCTAAATTCTGTATTGCTTTCTTCTATTCCGGCAATTTCACACTTCTGAAACAGAAACAATAACCCTGCAAAAATCGTTGGACCATGTAGTCTATTTGTGGTATATTGGAGTACTTACAAAAGTGTTCCTCTGTTATGCTGTAGCGGACCAACTCGTGTCTCTGCGCCAGCTTATTGATTGTTACCCGATCACCGCTCGTGTTTTAACGAAATGTGATTGAAGTGGAGCATTTGAAAGCACATTTGCATGTCTGGCTGTAGCTGAACGTGTAGAGATGCTCGCTGTTATTTGTTAGCTCTTAGCATATTCGGGTTCGAATGCCGTCAGAGGCAACATATAATTTTCAATTTTTGTTTTTGGTTTTTATTAATTTCGAAAAAGCATCTGAGAAGTGAAGAACAGAACCGTGTAATATGTTGGAGTAGTTTTGTGCTACTCTGATGTAATGCAGGGATGGAGTATATGGTCCTGCCCTAGGACATCGCAATGTTAATTGGACCATATTTTTTAAATATATGAATTGTGGTTAATTTTGGAGTACTCCATGGCCCTTAGGGAGTACTCTCTACATGCAGCCTACGTTTACGTTTTACACAGCTTATTCTTGACTAAGTCAAGAAAATTGGCTTAACTAAGTTAAGTTGAGTTGGAGAAACCAGCCCTAAGTGTATTAGTGGAACAATGATTTGCATATTGATTGACAATACATAAGAAAGGTTCAGTTTTGAATTCAGTTGCGTTGCTAGTTGCCAAAACGATATTACAGATGGCAACTTGCAACTTTCAACTGACACTGCAGTTGCTACAAAGTGTGTATACAGGCAACTAAATATTTGTGGTTGCTGGGAAGGTTTTTGGAGCGTATTTAGGAGTGAAAATTCAAAAGTTTGTCTAATATTTTACTTTTTAATAATTTGAACTAAATTTTTGTGGTTGCTGGGAAGGTTTTTGGAGCGTATTTAGGAGCGAAAATTGAAAAGTTTGTCAAATATTTTACTTTTTAATAATTTGAACGATATTAACATTTTGCAATGCAGTTTGCTTTTACAGAATATGGTGAAAATAAAAAACAATAACTTGAAATTTGAGTTCCCGTTGAGTACGCCCTTTTGGCGAAACAAAAGCGAACACATATTTGCAAGTTTTTTCCTTTATCAACTGAAGCACCTCTTAAAACTAACGACAAACCAAGTTTTCCAAATTGAAGTCATTGCTGCGGCACTTCCTTCCAGAGTTGCCAGATGTGGGGATTTCGCCCCATTTTGGGGATTTCTGAAACCATTTGGGGATGATTTTTTCGTTTGGGGATGGGGGATTTGATGGGGATTTTTGTTTGGGTTAAAATATTCATATTGAAATTAAAATAAATATATTTTACTGCTTGCCCTTAAAAAAATTCTCAAACAAAAATTTTCTTTGTCAAAGTATTATTCGTGGAAAATGCCTATTTAAATGGCTTTCGCTGAACACACAATTTTCTCTCACTTCATTACACCAAATTGTAAAAGGATCGCTGTGATTGGCATTTACCGAATGGACTGCATATATTTCCGATTTCCTTAGTGTAAAAAGAATTTTACAGAGTGGCAAGCGCACAAAAAAAATTGACGAACTTACAGACAGCAATGGGAATAAGAACCTTGGGCCGAAGGTATGTTATTAAATAGTCTCCAAAAATCATAAAAAATAAGAAACCGCTATACGTAAATAACCAAATGATCTCATATATATGTACACATATACAACTGTGAAAATTTGTAATATACAAGTATTCAAAACTGTAATTAAAACGAAGTAACAGAAATGAGAATACATATTTCTTTATTTCTTACTTAAGGGGATTTGAATGGGGATTTAGAAGAAAAAATGGTGTTTTTTTGGGGATAACTGAAGCTCGATATGGGGATGCGCTATACAAAAATTCTGGCAACACTGCTTCCTTCTGCGAAAAATCGAAGAGGTGCGCAAGCTTTTATGAGGGGAGGTATTGAAGTTGAACAAAGTGGTTCATCTGTTTATTAACCAACCAATTATACTACAGCTTCTTTTGGAAGTGCTCAATATGCTGTTAAAATGAACACAAAACGATAATAAAAGAGAAACCTTGAAAGCATTAACTTTTGCTTACAGTGCACACGGTAGCTCTAGAGGATTGGAATCATCCTTTAAAAGTCGCCTGATTGAGACCGCGTTCATGCACTTCTCTTCCTTTTAAACAAATAACACTGTGAGACAAATGGTAGGGGTCAGTGATCGGGAAGGGTTCAAACTACCGGGGAAAGTTATATCGGTAAAAAAGAAGTTATACGTGTCCCGGCGTTTCGCTGGGTCGCGTCTAGTAATCGAGATATATATATAACTATCATATAGGGGAAATTGTCACCTTTGGTGGTATTTTTTTGACATAACTCGAGAACCACTAGTCCGATTTTGCTCAAACAAATTTAAAAAAATTCCTTTAATCTGTTCATATAACGTTTTTCTATATAATCAACAGTTTTAAAAAAAATTAATATTTTAGGCCAAAAATATTTTTTTCTTCATACATTTATTTTTACCGGCAAAACTGTTGATTATATAGAAAAACGTTATATGAACAGATTAAAGGAATTGTAATTTTTAATTTTTTTTAATTTGTTTGAGCAAAATCGGAGTGGTTCTCGAGTTATGTCAAAAAAAGACCACCAAAGGTGACAATTTCCCCTATATGATAGTTATATATATATCTCGATTCCTAGACGTGACCCAGCGAAACGCCGGGACACGTATAACTTGTTTTTGACCGATATAACATTTCCCGTTGGTTTCATCCCATCCCGATTTTGACTGTCGCATAGTGTAATTATGATGAACTTAGCTTTATTGCTGTTTTTCCTTTAAAAATCTTTATATTAATAATTTAATTTTACTTGCACAGCTTGTAGACAGCCACTTGCTGGTTGTCTAACTGTCAAATTGCGATTATCGATAACTATACAGCAACTAACGATAGTTGCCATTCATAATACAAATTTTCTTTCCAGTTGCGTTGCCAGCTGCCAACCGAACCGTGATTGCTTTGCTATCCGTAATCGAGCCATTAGAAACAATTACTCAGCGTGTCACCTATTACTTTTTCTCCTTGTTTTGATTCTCAGGTATTGTAATTGTACACGTAAAATTGTAAACTTTTAATTTGTTTGTTTTGAATTTAGGTAAAAAATTACAATTAAAATAAATGTATTTACGCGTTCAAATTGTTTTTTTTTCGTCTTTATTTGAAAGTTTGTTTTTCGATTGCCAGATGAATTGCATATAAGAAATCCAAAATCTATAGTTCTCCCAGTTTCTAAGTCAAGTTGTTTTTTTTTTTTTGGGTAACTACATACACGCGCTGCTCATTTGCCAGATATACCATGATACAAAAAAAGAAGGTAGTTTCAATAAACCAATTTAAGACGGATAATTAGAACGATAACTAATGTATAAAATTGCTTTAACAGAAACACCGAACGATTTCTTAGTTTTATGTAACTATCATTTCAATGAATGTGACTGGTGGGACACTGAAAGAGCTCTATTTTACCACTGTGCACTCTAAAGATGAATTTTAGCCAAAACACTTAATTTTCACGAACGATGAATTTGTGTTGTAAAATATGAATTGACAGGTTAATGAAATGTAGTCATGTAAAAAGAGGTTACTGCTGAAATAGAGATAATTAGGGCATATTTAAATTTATGTCGTTTTCCTCTTTTCAATTGAATGACCCTTTACATATACTCCCATAGTAAAAATGAATACATATTTAAGGGATTCACAAGACAAGCTTTAACAGACGGAAGCGTTGTCCGGACTAACTCGGACTTAATCCGGATCAACTGCAGTTAATTCCCGAGTGGATCCGGATCAACGCTGCCGTCTGTTTATGCTTTTAACCGTCGTAAAATCTTAACCTTAACATTTTTTTTATGTAAAATAAACCGAAATGTTTTTAAACTGATAAAAAATATATAATTAGCCACTCTTAAAACCATTTTAACCGTTATTTTACATAAACAAATGTTAAGCTTAAAGCTCTACCCAGAATTACAGATGACGACGGTAAAGCGGTCAGCAGTAAGTTCCCAATTTGCCACAGGGTGAAGATGACGTCGTTGCTTGGTGAACTGGAAACGAAGTGGTTTTTTCCATACAAAATTCAACGTCGTTCCGACGTCGTTTTTTCTCGTCGAATCGAAGTCGTTGCGACGTTGGTCTGGTGAAGTCGTTTGGGTGAACTCGAAACGAATACGTGTCTTCGAACCCACAAGTTTTTTGAGGAACCTTCGGTCTGGGTTGGACAAGTTCCACGCCCACATTATTATATACCTAAGTATAAATAAAAGTCATTCATTTGGAAAGTAAACCGTTTTTATTATGACAATTTTTTATTATGACAGAATATGGAATCCACAATGTACACTTGTACTCAGAAAATTAAGCCGCCTACATCTTTTTTTTCAGTATTCATAATATTCTTCATATTATATTTTTATACTTTCTTTTATAAAGGTACAGTTCACTCTATTGGCCTTATTAATAAAAAAGTAAAATTTGTGGGTATGAAGTCAGGCGAGTCGTTTTTGCGGCCCGCCGGCGAAGTGTGCTTTTCATCCGACGGCGAGTTAGTCGGCGAGTCGTTTTGTTCACGATTCACCAATTTCTCAAGCCATCTTTGAATATAGCAAATTAAGCAGAACGTTAACAAAAAATATATAACCACTCTTCCTTCTAAATTGTATGGCTTCTTTTGCCGGCAGAACTCTTCCCAATTTCTGGTCAAGGCGTCTTCGCGGGGAAACAAAAAAAAAAAAACTGCATTTGGGGGCTTTACCCCTACGGCTGCTGCAATTCAACACACGACACGACATTTGTATAAGGTTTTTATTACAAATAAAACGTTTTTTACTATAGAACGCACAAATTACTTCGATTTTTCACTTGAAAGTACACAATAAGTTTGCAATACGTTCGCACTTGTTTCTAAACAAAAAGTTTGTTTACGTATTGCCATAAACGTCAAAGTCGGCAAAAAAAAAAGTAGCGGTTTCGGGAATGCGCCACCTTCAGTTCATTACACCATGATCTACTGAATTTTTATAATTTTTTTGCAAATTTTGAAATGACGATTTTTGTGCATATATTGTGTTTATTAAATTATGAATTAGACTTTTACACCATGTTCATATTACAGCATAAATTACTTTGTTTCGGCCAAATTACTTCACATAAAACAAGTGCGTTCAGACTAGCTTTCATGATTTCTATATACCCTTCATTAGCAGGTGTACGTAGGAGTGTGTGGCTTGTACTTGATTTCAATTAAAATGGATGCATACGTCTGGGCGTTTTTTTTTTTTCATTAATTTCCTCATCAGTGGAAGCTAAAATAAATGACAACAACCTTTTTTCTTCGTTTGGTTCTTGATTTATGATAAATTATCTCATTTCTTCTTAATTTATTGACAGGCGAGATTACTTTATTTCAGCATGATTTATATAAATTACGAATGAGCCGTAAATTACGATAATGGGAACATGCTTTTATATAAAATTCATTCGAAAAATAACCAATGAACAAAATAGGCGAAACTGGTCACTCTAAGGAATCCTTCATAAAGGTGATTTACTGTAATAATTTAGCAAATAAATAATTATTATATTACTTCAGTGTATTTTAAAAATAGTATTTCTAAAAATATATTGTTCTTAAAACGCCTTAAAAAAATTTAACTTTGTGGCACTTTCATCTTGTTTTCGGCACTATTTTTGAAGACGATTTGGCACATTTTGAAATTTTTAAATTCCATCCCTGAGTGGAATCCCTCAGAGTAAACACAATTGCTGCGCACGACGGCTTCCGTCAGTAGTATTTTGATTTGAAAATTATCATTAAAATGAAATATTTTTCACTACGTGCGCGTATGTAGATTTTATGGAAATAAAAATGAACGAAAGCATTGGAAAACTTATGAAAATAATAAAAATTACTACAATCAACACTCAAGCAACTTTGAGCCGTCCCCGCTATGCGGTAAAAATAGAAATAAATTTAAATCAACCGAAAAACGTCGGCGGTAAAAAGGTCGTCGCCGCAATTATGCGCCATTCAATATGCCTTTGTGGGTTTTAATTTTGACAGCAGTTAACTGTCGTCCGCTGCAATTCTGGGTAGAGCTTAAGATTTTACGACGTTTAACACGTCTTGTGAATCCCCTAACTTTGTTTTAGTGAGATACTGCCCAATAAACATTGTGGCGAACGTTCGAAAATGACCTTCGATATCCAATGTGCATATCGAACTGAGAACGAGCTCATAATCAACCTTAGTATTCCAACGCTCGTAGTATATTGGAAATACACTCGAGATGGGTTCGAAAAAAAAAAAATAAAACCATAGTAACAAGAAAGTGAAATCCAGCTCATTCTCGAGGGGAAATAAAAGAAAATCACTCTGCCTTACTAAAATTTCAATTCGGAAATGGGCTGGATTTCGAATTCATAACGAAGCGAGAATACATTGGATAACGAAGGTTCCGTTTTGCTGGAGAATGGTCTAGTTCTCGAATCGAATACTAACCTATGCCACATTCGTCATCGAAGGTGAGACTTGAAAAAAAAAAGATTTACTTTCCAATCATTTTCCAATTGTTAACCAAGCCCAATGTTTAGTGGGTGGTAATCGATAGAGCTATGAAATTTTTACAGAACATAGAAGATAAAGGTAATTTCTGGTTACTTAGCTAAATTTTTGAATTTTTTGAGTTGTGACACTATTGAAGTAAATGCGCGATACGTGTGAATGTAAAATTGAAATTTGTGTGTGTAGTAAAGGCACGATTTTTCAATATTTTCGCTTTTGTATTTTTATTTCTCTTCAGTTATAATTCATAAAACTATATTTTTTACCACATCTGCTCAAGTCACGAAAAGTTTATTTTCGATACTTATTCTAAAAGCAAGTCATTTGCACTTTTTAATTGAATTATTTATGTGATATTCATATTTTACTTTACTAAAAAAATCCAATTAAAAATAGTATTCATATTTTATGTAAATAGTATATCGTTACCCTGACATAGAGAGGCTCTATCTAACATTTTATTTTTTAGGCAAAATAATTTAAAATTTTAATAAAACGTAAAGTTCTTCCTCGGCGAATTGCTTTCAATCTCGGCTTTTCAACAAAGGCTGTATACAATTTAATACTGGAATAATTTAATTATTTTCGAATTCTATTAGATTACTAATTATGTAATAAAATGCAGACTTTTTAAAAAGCTAGATTTCGAAAAAAAAAAATTAGTTTGTGCCCTTCTACAATAAGGTAACGTTGTGTATGTATCTGCATACAATATGTACATATGTACATATATATGTATGTTTCTTTTGAGATTCATTATTGTTTATTTGAAAACAAAGAGCAACAGGTGGGTTCCCATTTTCGGAATCGAAATCATTTTTCCATTTCTTTTAAAGCCCAAAATACAATAACGCAGCGACAGTTTTTCGAAATCAGCTGTTTTTTAGAAAGTGTGGTGTCCAATGAAGCGACTCACAATACAGCAGTGCCAGCAAGCAGTACTGCTCAGTTTAGCCCAAATTCTAAATTTAATGCCACTGCCTTGATCGCAGCAAACTTCGCATGCTGAATTTGACATAAATGAAACACAGCCAACATCTGTTGATGTCACTGAAGCCTAAAAGGCAACAACAAAAATGTAAACAAACAAAAGGGAATATCAAAAAAAGCAGTCACTGACAACGCCGTATTGTGTTTGCTACAGCAGTGACTGCCAATAGGAGTGTTCGCTAAGCAACTGCCAGTAAGAATTACCCAGTAACAAAATTCAGAGAATAAGGTATCTTACTCTCCCATAGAGAGAAACTTACTGAGTTTTGCGCGAACAGGAATTAGCAAACATTAGCAAGCTTCACTGCCAGCTGGCGTCCACGGTTGCATTTCGAGCATAATAAATTTTTTAAATTATTTCAGGTGGAAACCAAAACAGGACCTATACGTATATTTCTCCTTATTCTGACTTTCTTCAACATACGCTTCAATTTCGTTGTGGAAGTCACTGTCGGATTTCCTATATCGACAGTGGTGTCGGGTGCGTTCCGATTACGAATACAGCTTTTTCAGCCGAGTACCTTTCAAATGTTTGGAATTAATTAAATTAATTGAATAAACGAATATTTACATACTTCTTTCATTTGTAAATCGCAACAAGATTGTTCATTTTTAAACTTAACGAACTCGTTGATTCAAATTAATGTTGACAAAAAATGCAACCGTGTGCCACAATCCTGCTTGCAAATTCTTACTGGCAAAAATTTTCCCAGCACGAATTTGCAAATTCCCCTCCAAATGAAATGTCAAAATTGTGCTCTCTCCTTGCAAGTTTTACTGGGTTTTTGGCTAAACGAACACGATTTGGTAACAATTGGTACCAACTTGTACAAATTTGTTGCATAGCGAACACACCTAATATTAGCAGTAACAGCGGATTTTAAAAACTGTCACTGCCACTGCCACTGCGCTATTGTATTTTGGCCTTAAAATTTGGCCCGAAAATTCGTAATTCGCTTAATTTTTTTTGGCCAATTATATCTCTTGCTGTGCGAAATTCGAATATACTGTTTTGTTATTATATTCTGATTAAAAATACCTACAAACCACGGACGGTAATGATTATGAGTAAAATAATTTAAGTCATTATTTAATCATTATTTTATTAATTTTTATTTTTTCGCTTAAAATTAATAATTATTTTGAGTTTTATATTTTCGCTCAACGAAAATAATTATTAGTTGATTTTTATTTTTCGATCACAAATAATGATTATTTTATAATTTTTATTTTTTCGCTCAGAGATAATAATTATTATAGTTTTATTTGCCCACTTACGCTTATCTATAAAATTTAAAAGGCCATACAGACGCCACCAACTGAAATTTTCGGCCTGAACATTTTGAGACTTATTCCTTTTATTAGGATGTCGCTACCTCTGAAAAGGAAGCGTCGGAAATCGTGGTGGTAAACCTTTTAAATTTTTTGAATAATCATTATTCTGCCCAAGGAAAATCTGTTGCGTAAAATATTGCAGCCGATTCTTATAGGACTTTTCCCGCAGAATCCAAATCTGACCGTAAAGATATTGCATTAGCTCTAGTTTTCGAGCAACCAAGATTTAAAGGTGGCGTAAAACGCGTTTTTGGACATTTTCGAGCCTCTGTAAAACAATAAATTGGTGCAATATATCTGCATCTGCGTGGGAGGATATGGATATGAAAGCCTTAACACTGCCCTTTAATACCCAAAATCAAAAAAATTGTGGTCCGGACAATGAAAGCAATTGGAAACATTTTTATACGAGTACGCACAATTTTTTTTTAACTCTGGTTTTGCCTGATTTTCATCACTTATTTTAAATGAGTCTGAGGCGCTGAAAATTTCTGAAGAAGTTCAAATTGAAGCTCAAACCTTCATCTAAGAGAACATAACAGGCCAACAAAATTTAAAATATTACAGCCGATCCTTATAGGATTTGTCCCGTAGACACCGAAACTGATCTTAAAAATTTTTAATTGGCTATAGTTTTTGAACCATTTAGATTTAAAGGTGTCCTCCTCATCTTCATTTCCATTGCTAGAGTCAGTGTCCGTTCTGTATTTGGTCACTAATCCATGAAACCTCGAGTTGTACTTCAAAGATTTGTACAAAAATTTATACAGTGTGTGGATAAATGTTTAACCATCATTTTTTGATTTGAGTATTAAGGGCAGTGTTTAGGCTTTGATATCCTCCCACATAGACAGATATATTGCATCAATTTATTGTTTTACAGAGGCTCGAAAATGTCCAAAACGCGGTTTTCGGATTCTATGGGAAAAATCCTATAAGAATCGGCTGTAATATTTTAGTCAACATAACATTATTTAAATTTAATTGGCCTTTGTAATCATTATTTATGATCGAATAAATAAAAACGAGCAATAATAATTTCCATTGAGCGAAAAAATACAACTCCAATATTAATTATTATCTTTAATCTTTATTGGTTAAACTCGAAAAATAAAAATCATTGCAAATTACAATAGAACATACGAATACAAATACAAATACGACCATTACAACTTGTTGATTTTTTTGGTTAAAATTTACAAATGATTATTTTCCGTTCCTGTTACAAACCTAGGAGAGTGCAGCGTGTTTGTGTAAATTATTAACCGTTTCGACACGACTTAGCCAATGTAAGTTTATCGAAGTGCAATTGTAAAATTGTTTGCGTGAAAAAATGAGGGAGGTAATGTAAGAAGAAAACCATGTGTTTGAAGTGTGTTAATAAAAGGGAACACGACTAGATGACTAAGTACTACAGTTAATATGTGTATGATTGCATACAAGGTCGTTAAAGGGTTAAAAAAATGCTTGTGAATGGTGTGGTTAGTTTAAGATTTAGTCTACGCTATCCTTAAGGTTTTGGTTCAAATAGTATGATTTTGAAGTCTTCTTTAATTTCGCACAGAACAGTGATTATTTGACCTATTGTGCAGTGGAATAAAAGTTGCGTGGCATCTATGTATGTTAACTTCATTTCTTAAATTAATATTTCCTCATCTCATCTCGTTTATGGGAACCAAAATGTGTCAAAACAACAAAATAAAAACTTGCGAATACAGGAACGGCCAAAACGAAAAAGTAAAAATTATGACAAAACGCAAAAGTAAATGAAAATGGGAGCACAACTGTTACATTAACTACAATGGTATTGAGCTTGTACACTTGTATGTAGGTATTTATGTATATTAAAATTAAGACCAAACGTTTTACGACGGTGCTCAGAAGCTTACAGTTATACAATGTTCGAGCGATGGATTTTATAAAACTAGAAAAGTCTTCCTTTCTTTAACATGTTGGCCAGATTTTTAGACTGTTTCCAAATATACATTACAAAAAAAAATTCTACGTTATTAGTACTATTTATACTAAACTCTTTGTTTGAAGGAAAACTGTGTATATAACTTTATGACTTAAAACATTCCTTATAGGTCACACAGTTCCAAAAGTCCATGAATGTCTATATGTCTATATGTCTATCTAACTACTTATTACTTATTGTAAATGTTGTATACATATACATACATATAATAAAATAATTATATATAACTATACATTAAATTATTAAAACATCTTTTTTAGATATTACTCTTTTACTTTTTCAAAGACTCATTTATATCTTGGGTAGATTTTTTGTAAATATGTATAGATCATTATATTTAATTTTTGTTATTGGTTCTAAACACCAATTTTTTCGTGTAAGGCTGACGGCAGAATGCACACATCACGGTGAATATAAATATGTATCATGTACCATGTCAACTACTCGTTTACCGGAACAGAAATTATCGTGCACTCTGACGTTTTGTATAAAACCATATAAGAGGAATATATAAATATTACCGCGTCTCGCGGCAGTCCAAATGTTAATTTAATATATATTAGATTTCTCTTTATAATAAAAATATATTTGTGGTCATAAGCAATAGTCAGGCAAGTCGATAATCATACCTTCTATAAAACCTCAATTATATTTAAGTATAGAAGTCTTATATATATTAGGACAAATTGAATTCAGTATTAAGGATTGTTACTCGTAAAATCCTAACAAACTAATAAAATATTTGTTAACAATGTAGTTATTAGATACAATACCAAATAAGTGCTAATCGCAAAATGTAATACATATGTATGTATTCACATTAGACTGTCCCAAGAAACCCACAGTAGTTTTTTATAACGAATACCCCCTCATTTATTGGTTTTGTCATAAAAACGATCCAAATAAAATTATATGCAATTCGTACCACGGCAATCCGTGCCAACTTGCCGTTAAAGTTATCATAATAAGCTTTGTGCAGTTCCCGTGTTTTTTTACCTTACTCATTTTACTTCTATATAAGGCGGTATTACTATACCCCCTACAGAATTAGGGCATAATATTTAGTAAACCTGCGTTTTTTAGTTTTTTACCAGGTAGTCAGGATTTTTTCCTCGCCCTTCCTTTATGCTATGTATAGAAGATAGTAATTTTAAATAGGTGGCAACCCTACCCAAAAAAACTTAAAGCTTTTGTACATGCGAAGGCCATGTACTTTCATTTGGTATCATATTTTTTTATCCAACGAACGGTGAAGATCTTATAGTTTTTAAACAGGTGGTAACCCTACTCAGAAAAAAAACATTATTACACATCCAGAGGCTGGGTCTTTTCGTTTGACAGTGACGGTACAGAACTGATGCCTACGCTTATTATGATTGGATATTGTACTTTTATTAACAGATGGCAACCCTATTCAAAACAAAAAGATTAGATCTTTTCTAAAGGCCAATCCCTTTCATTTGACACCTCATCTTTTGTAATCCAACGAACGGTGCGGATCTTATAGATTTTAGACAGGTGGCAACCCTATTAAAGTTCTAAGTAAAAAAAGATCCCTCTCCTGTCGATATAGAGTATATTAGAGAAAATGTCGTCAAAATCCGTTCAGTAGTTTTCGAGATTACCGCGAACAAAGAATCTCGACTTTCCTTTATACTATGTATAGATTTCAAAAAGTTAAAACAAAAAAAAAAACATGGATATATGGGTATCAAATAAAAAATAAAAAAATCAAACCAAGATTAATTATAACTTTTGTTTTTAATTATCCTTTTGGAACATGCCAAAAATGTCATTTAAAAATATTATCCTTCAAGATTTTTAATTTCGATCGTAGTTTAATTTAAATTCTATTAATATATATATAAGGATATTAAAGGATACAAATTGCAAAGGATATTAAGGTATAATTAATTTTTTCGATGTACTTGGGAGAAATCCTGCCGTCCTATTAAAAATTTAAAGATGCAGATTTACCAGAAATGCGCCAAAATGTGGAAAGCATATCGAATTTTTCGCATTTCGTCCATGATTAATTCAAGTTATTAACTAAAACTTCAACTAAAAGTCGGCACAGGTTATTCTTTCCCTACGGCCATAAAACTTCATATATAGGCTATTTAGGCTAAAAAGCACAAATATAGAGGTTATGCTTGTCAAAATTTGGGACAGTCTAATGTGCATACATATATGTACGCATTGGAAAAATATGTGTGTTTATGAGAAAATATTTTTTTAAATTTATTTTTTAGATATGCAGAGTTCTAAAAATTGTTGAATATTCGGTTATCTTTACTTTAGCTCTTTTAGGAAAAATATATTAGGAAAATCATTCTACTAAGTTACATTAAGTTGGATAAACAACTAACCAACTTTGACTTAAGCCGTTATGTTTTTTAATAATCACTTTTTGTGAAAGTACGTTGGAAATATGCAGTCTTACTAGGAGAATAACGGGTAAAAAGGCTCAATTCTGTCTTAAATCGGCTTATGCGACTATTAATTTTGACCACAGATACATATATTTGAATTCGCTTGATGTGTTCTAACTCTAAACCTATAAAAAGCCTATAAATTTGTTTGCTATCGTTCTTAAAATGTCCAATGCTAGCTTAGACCAGCGGCAGCGCTAACATGCTTTTTTCATATCTAACTCATAGGCACGAAATTTTACGACATCCGATTTCATGTAGGCAAAGATGCCTAACGACACATAGAACTTTGTGCAAATATGTATGTATGTACCTAAATGCATTTTTTTAATTTTTAGCTGCCTAGCGATTCAAAACTCACCTCAACCTACACATGTATGTATATATATATATGTAGGTATATCGGTTATCATTGGTAGCAAAAAGTTAATTTAAGAGCATGGCTGCTAATTCAATTATAATTATAATTCTTTCTTCATAAATTCATATATTTATCGCAAACGAATCGCCGTATTTAATGAATCACTGTCTGTCAAAGATCAGTTTTGTGAACAAATAAAGGCACACTAACACTGCCGTCTGTCTAATCTGCAAGGTAATTCACAAAGTATTCCATAGGACAAGAGGTTTAATTCGTAACTGATTTCAATAATACAGCACTCTTTTGGACAACATCAGTTATTCATCAGCACCTCTCTCGTATACAATACTTTACGCGGCCTTGTGAAAAACCTAAAATGCATAAACCTTACGCAACTATCAAATGAAGCACTCAATGCTTGGACAGGTTCAGCGGCACATCTGTAAAATAAGGAAACAAATAATGAATTTAATTACAAATTACTGAAAGTTTATTTTTAAATAATATGTTTATGCTTATGTATATCTGTGGAAATTTGACATAACAATTTAACCGCCCAATTCTGTATTTTCTTGATAAATTATATGTTAAGAAATTTTATCAAGATTCGTATCTGGTATAATAATGGAACGCTTCATTAACACACACAAACAGATATTTGAATCCCACTCGGAAAATAGGTAAGTACCTTACGAGGTATTCCATGTTTTCTTTCAGTTTTTAGTAACAACATTGTCATTATGACCAATGTAATCTACTAGTAAAGCACAAAATGAATACCTCCGACGTGGTATTTCGTTGTCAGTTGGAAAATAACGTGCCACCGAAGATATTTCCATGCGCCGAACTAATCCGAGCGACTGCCCTACATTCTACGTAACTTACTTTGTAAAGCGGCTATTTCTGATACCAAATGCACATACATTCTAAATTCCTACTTGCTTTGTTAAAGTAAGGGAGATTCATCAGTGAAAAGTGGTAAGGACCGCTGGTAAGGTATTGATTACAATTTTAGTACTAAAAGCTGAAAGAAAGCATGGATTACCTCGAAAGGTGCTTACCTATTTTTGCAGCGGACATATTCGAAAATACCGTTTAACCAGATATTCAAAACATCCGGAAAGAACTCCGTATGATAAAAACATTGCAAGGTATAACCATTGAGAGGCAGTCTGACGTTTTCTAGCTATATAATTTTAAAACTCAAAACACAAACTCCCGCACACATTCTCATTTTGAAACAACAACAATTGTGAACAATCCCAGCCAGCAAAGAAACGTAAATTATTGCCGACAGTGCAGTTTAGTTCAATTTTCCGTATCCGAAAATGCATACAAAAAACTCCTACGGTTATCATCGATTATCACGTTCGAAAAAGATGATGTCATTTGAAAGCAATAATTGTATTTTATTTGCTCAAGCTAAACATTTGAAAGCATGCATCAGACAAATTTCGGAAAAAAACCAGCCGAAATCGTATCCGTTTCACATACTGTTGTCTCCACATACATACGTTTCTGCCGCACACTTTAGTGGGCAAACGGATCGTCAAAGTATCCGGAAATGGAATCAGTAAACAGACAAAAATCCGCACTTCATCCACTTTTTTGTCCTTTTTCGGATCGGTACAATCATAAAATTTTCAAATCGTTTTTGATGTCGCACCGGCAGCTGGTACAATCACACCGCAAGAACATAACGGTCAATCGGCTGGAACCAACACTTGATGGCGCCAGCATGCTGGTATCATCTATTGGCCCTTTAACAAATTAAGCATATAGGAGCTATTTTAAAGTATAGTTAAATCTCATTTTCGTTATTGGTGTTTCCGACAGGGTAGGAGTGTGATTTCGTAATTCGTAATTCGTAGCTACGCTACGAAAAATCCACATGCTGCAACCCTTGCGGAAACATGTGCAGCATTGCCAGCTATCAGTTGTTTTTCGAAGATAGCTGAATGAAGGAAAACAAAGTGGAAAGGAATTAAAAAAACACTCATCATGTGCTTGTTTATTGTAAAATTGGTTAATTTTACATATTTCGAGGAAAATTATGGATTCTGATGTATTTGCAATTATAGCAGCAGAGTAAGCGGGCGCTATGGTAATGGATTCACAAAGGTATGCGGAGCTGTAACCATGGGCGCATCTATGTCAGCTTCTGGTTGAATTGTTGAACCAAAAGCCAGAACTCCTCCTATGCCTGAAGCTCTCGTTCACAAGCCATTGAAAACATGAACTTTGTTAGGTCCACCACCTCTTGCGCTTGCTTCTGCCTCCGGCCGCGCTTAGGAATTATAACCCTTACTAAGTAGAATTCTCCTCTCTGTGTTGCGGGGAAGAGGGGCTTCCGCATGTCAAAGGTATACAACATTTCTTGTGCATATCACTCCGGCTACGCCGTCCACAGTATTTTTGCGCAGAACCCAAATCGAAATTTGCAAAAAAGTGCATATTGCAAATCGAGTCGATTAATAAGCTAGTGGCAGAAAATTTGAAACATTTATCTTAAATAAAATGTGAACACGTGTATGTTAAAGTTTTTGGATTCGGGTTATGCGTTTGGACACAACAACCGAAAATCGTTGTACAAATAACTAAACCGAACCCAAGTTTCTCGATAAGGAGCAAAAAAGATGTCGTTTTGCTCGTTTATATAAATCAGTGGATAAAAATATATGTATATGCGAAAGGCTAATTTATCTGTTTAAATAAACACTACCAATATTTCTTGTAAACACACATCGATTTACATCTTTTATTTCGCCTCCGACACAGAATTGTTTTCGTACAAAATTGCGCAAAAAAGCTTACTCGTTCGTTTTTAGGCATGCCATTGTTACGAATTTCGAAAATTCGAAAATACGATTCGGATTGCAGCATACTATTTCTAGGATTCGTTGCAAAATCCGAATACGAAAGAGTTGCAGAATAGGGGTGCTAATGTGCAACGATTTTGCGTCATCCCTTGTAAAATTTGGTTTGGAGACAAACCAATCAACTAATTAGCTTTAACTAGAGTCCCAGCCACCCGTTCTTCTAGTTTTTAAGACCTTTGGAGAGGTTTTCTCAAATTAAATCAAATTAGTCAAAATTACTTGCCGGAAAATCTCCTGCTTTCGAACTAAATCTTAACTTAAATTTTTTTATATCTTTGAAGGTCGTTGGCAGGACTTGGAATATAAACAATACAATCCAGTTTGTCGATAAATTTCGATAATTTGATACATATCGATAATTCTATGAACTTCAAGAACACTAAAATCCCTAAACACAACAATAAATATCGATAACTTGATAAATTTCATTAACTTGACAAATTTCGCTAACCCATACATTTTTATAGCTCGATATCTATCCGCAAATTTCGGCAACTAATTTTCTGTCTATAAATTTTGACAACTCAAGTAACATTGGTCAATTTCAATAATTTTACACGTTGTTATAACTCAATAAATATGGGTAACTCGATAAATTTCGATAACTATAAACTTCGATGACTCGATAAATTTCGGTAACTTGATAATTTTCGATAACTAAATTTTTTATAGCAGAATTTATTTCAATTCCTATCGAAAAAATAAGTGCACCTAGGCCACATTGAAGAAGTGGAACTTACGTTACTTATTTAGAAATTGTGAATAAAAGGGCAGGGTAGTTAATATAATTTTATAAGCTCAAGGTTATATTTTATCTTTTTTCTATCTTCATCCCTACCCAGACCTGTCGATAGGGTAAGAATGGGGGAATCCTCCCCGGGCGCGGGCTTTTTAAGGGGCCTGAAATAACAGAGCCATAGCTAGTTATTGGTTTTTTACAATTTAATTTTGAAAGGTTTTCTTTTTTGCTTTCTGTCACCATGTTAATCGATAGAGAAACAAATATTTTTCCATGTAATGCGATGTCATTTGATGTCAAATCATGTGATGTCATGTTATATGAGGTTTTATCTTTATCTTTATTTCAAAGCTTACAGCCTTATTCTGCATCACGAACGATTCGTCTGCGGACGACATCTCTGATTATGATTTTATTTCTATATCGGTCGTCTTCGTTTTGCTTTTCATATATTACGTTGAAATGGTCCCGGTTGCGTTTAAACCGGCAAGAATGGTGCCGCCGGAATAATTTTTGAAGCATTCCTCTGCAGACGAATCGTTCGTGTTGCCTATCGTTCGTGATACAGAATAAGGCTGTTAATTTCAGATGCGAAGTGAAACAACATGAGAAACATGTCAAATTGAACATGTTGCAGCAACATCTATGCACAAATGCGGGAATGTTTAAACGACGGTTTTGGCCGCCAACCAATTTTGAAATCATAAAAACTCCGGTCATCTACGGAAAAATGCCTATCCAATGGTGTTCTTGGTTTTGAAATCGGCTCGGCAGAATCGCTAAACGAAGGCGGACAAAATTTATGTTAGCGTATTAATATATAGATGATTGCGGCCAAAGAAGTAATGTAAGAAAAGCCAACGAACTCACAGAAACTGTTGATAGCGACCAAATATTATTAGTAGCAGAAATGCAAAGCCGTTCGTCCGGCAAGAGAACCTCAGCGGAAATAGTAGAAGAACTTGCTTTAGCCGCGCTAGAAAGTTGCATTGCTATTAAAAAGTTAAGATCGGATAGCAAAAGACCGAGCGTCTATCGCCCAACGAAGCATTGTCGATGATTTTAGAACTAGATTTATCTACAAATAAATATCGTTTATTTACTAAAGCAATATACCAAACATGTAAATTCGAACTTATATTCCTCATATGATCGAGTATTTGCCTCAAAACAATTATGCTACCTTGAAAATATAACATTAACAGAATCGTGTGCTCAAATAGATTTGCAGTCTTTGATAGATCACACGATACTTAGATAACTTACCGAAAGCTTCTTGTGATGAAATGCAAATTTTATTTAAATTGGGATGTGATGGTGCAAATCAAAGCATTTATAAGCAAAACTGATCTGAGGAATGTAGTAGCGATGAAAATTTATTTAGTATTTCTCTTTTTCCTATTCAGATGTATATAAATAATACAAAAGGACAAAAGTTGATAATGTACAAAAATCCGGCACCCGCCATTGCCGACCAATAAAATTTATATTCGCTAAGGAAACTACCGAATTAATAAAAAAAAAAATTGGTGCAATGTGTAAAGCAGAAAATAAAACAGCTTCGACCAACAAAAGTGAACGTACTTGTAAGTGATGTGAAACGCTTCATTTATGAAAAGCCAAAACTTGTAAAGGTTTGTACAGCTCTTTACAATTTAAATTCAAGCCAAGTATGCTATTTGTATGCAGCTAAACCTTCAGAAATGAACGATTTTCCTATTTTATTAAAAAAAAAAAAATGTCGAAGCTGAATTTTTAGAGTTTGGTTTGTCACCGCTACACTCATGGATACGGTTTATGGATTGTTTCTTGCATATAGCATATAGACTGGAAATTCAAATGTGGCAAGTTAGAGGATCAGAAAATAAAAATAAGGTTAATCAGAGAAAAATTTTGTACAAAATAAATTCAAATCGGAAATGGGTTCATTAATAGATATGCCAAGGCAAATATCAGAAAAATACAAATGACGGAAACACTGCTAGACATTTTTTTAAGAATGCCGAAAAAACAGCGGAAATACCCGGAATTAAATTGGAACTTTCATACAATACTACACCTTTTCGAACAGTATTTCAGAAAAACACAACTGTATTTCGGAAAAGGCAAAATGAATTTCAGAAAAGCAAAAATGTATTTCAGCAAAACCGAAATGTATTGCAGAATAGCTCAAATGTATTTCAGAAAAGGACAAGTGTATTTCAGGGAAGCTCATATGTAGTCAATGAATAAATTGTGCAGTTTTTTGTAAACTTTTGATGTTGGTTCTTCGCAAAAAGACTGTGGATGGCGTAGCCGGAGTTATATGCACAAGAAATATTGTATATGTATCTTTCCCAATAGAAGCAGAGCTTCCCCCCCCTACTCTTTCCGGAAACTCCTTTGCCTATGTCCTCCCTCTCCTGCATCAGCACGACCAACCGCGCAAGTTGCCTTTTGTTGATTATAATTTTTGATCTGTAATTCAGACACATACATACATATTTATATTTGACAATTTTTTACAACTTCCAGTTCAATTGACTTACTTTTTATCTATTATAGTACCACTTTCTTATGTAAATTTTATAAACGCAAACTCCAACGACTAAAAAACAGCAATAGAAGGATGAGCGATTAAAAAGTATTCACAGTCGCAGTCACAGTATCTACTGCCAGTCGACATTCACTATAGGGGTGGAAATTTCCTTAAATGCCGAATATGTAGTTGTGTTTGTCGACATTCGTGGATACCTTTTGATTCTGTCAGTTGCTGTAAAGTAAAGCGCGCAATGGTTCTGGTAAATGAGTCAAAGGTATTTAGGTACTGACCTACACCCCGAATGAGACTTTGACGCAGTATAATATTGGCAAATCACTTCCATGGGACCAATCGTAACACACGACAGCTCGGTTTATTTAGTCAATGGAGCGATGTAATTTCAAACTTACGGCACTTCTCATTTGATCAAGGCTTATTAAATAATAATACTCCTTGCATTTGTGAATGACGATGTAGATCACGTTGCCTGTGTCAGTCGTTCAGTAGGTGCGTGTCCTTTTTATTCTTCCTGTGCCAGTGTTTAATATTCTGACGGCGGCATAAAAACAAGTGCAACATTAAAGAGTTCGAATTACCATATTCGAAGCAATCGAGCCGAAACCACGAAAGAAACGTAAGTTCCCAAGTGTTTTTATTTGTCGTTGTTTTTTATCCAAATTCCATCAAAAATTTACAAGGCAAACAAACACACCAAAAAAATAGCTCAAAGTGGACCATCCATTCTCAAGTTATGCGCCGTCGGACGTACGCAACTTTGGTATATACATATAAATATTTACTTTTAATAACAATCAGGGGTAAATAAGCTTGTTTATATTAATAATTAAATCACTATTATCCCCATCTTTTTGTGGAATTTAGCTACCATTTTAGAAAGTGTGATGGAATTCTTCCCCTTTTTCTCCTGCTTCCAAAAACCATCCCTGTGGGTGGGAGTGTCAAATTTTAGAAAAAAGCTACTCACAAAACCTTTCATTATTGAATCATGGGTGAAACCATGGTGAAATAAAATAAGGTGTTGTCACTTAGGGGGTGGTTGTTGTAATTTTGGCAATTTCGGCATGCTTGCAGAGCATTATGTTATGCTCCCTAATTGGGAGCATTTTCGCCTCGTCATGGAGGTGGTGTTCGGGTGACATCAGGAGGCATCCGGTCGCTGTCCTGAGTGCGGTGTTCTGTGCTGTCTGATACATATACATATATTTAACTTTATATTTGTTTAAAAATACCTTTACAAACCTCTCTTCCTAGCTAGCGTCCATTTTTGTTTACTTTTTCATTTGGCATTTTTCCTATTCTTCGCAAAAATAATCGATGAAACTAGGACACGGAAAAGATATCGGTTTAATCTGAGATTATTTCATAATTACAGATTAAAGAGGACGAATTTTGTATGGCCAATCTCTTTTTTTAATTACAGATTAGGGAGTTAAGCTGGAAAATCAGGACAATGTACCTATATGTAAACCTAGTATAAGCTAACACATATTCGAGGAACTGTTTTTTCGCTTTTTTCTTTGGAGATATGATCTGTCAGAGTTTGCATTTTTTCGTGACTCTGACTAATTATGTACTCCTTCAAAGTTTTGGAACAAATATTGTTAACGTAGCGATATTCTGCCGAAATCCGCTATAAAATCTGTGTTTTGCTAATTTTAGTCCTGCAATTGCCACGCTCATTGCTAGGAGTTTGTCGCCTTAAAGAAAAATCTTGCCATACAAATATTATATCTGGATAGGTATTTTATCAGAATTCGCAATAAATTTTACTTTTTGCTAAAACCCGATGTTTAACACCTTACCAAATATATCTTAACATAAGTTTTCGAAAAAAAATTACCAAAATTGTTGATTCTCACAAAATAAACCATCTCGTCATAAAGAAAAATATTTTAAAAATAGTTCTTGAAAGACCCTATTTTTTTGAACCACGTTTTTTATAGAGAATTAAACAGGGATTCCGATGGTATAATTTTAAATCCCTAATTTACTAGTCTTCACTATGCAAATCAACTTCAAAAAGTTCAACTGTTAATAGCTAAGTTAGCTTTAGCTTGACCATCTTATATATAGAAATGCTAAGCCCGTTCTTAGCTTCGAAATGACGTTAAGATGAAGTCTACGATGAGCAGAACCCAAGATATAACGATTTGAAGAAGTACATGATTAGTCAGAATCACGAAAAAATGCAAACTTTGACTGATCATATCTCCGAAGAAAAAGAAGAGGAAAATACCTCGAACACGTGTTAGCTTATTTCATGTATAGAAACCACAAAAATTTGAAGCGAATCGGAGACATAAAATAATTTTTTTTACGAAATCCGTCCGACTTAAAAAAGAATGGCAGAATATGATCAGATGAACGCATGCCGTACGACTGGAATTTTAGTGTGCTCTGTCCAAACCACAAGAAAGGCGACGAAGCCATATGAGCCACCTATCGCGGGGATCAGCCTTCTAAGCATAGGTTACAAGGTCTTATAGGCCCGTCAACAAACTGATGGGCCTATAAATCTGGCTTTAGACCTGGCAAATCCACCATAGTAGGCCTGATATTTGCCGTACACCAAATATTGGAAGACCGAATATTAGAAAATAGGATCCTACACACACCATCTATTTGTCGATTTCGAAGCACCTTTCGACAGTGCGAAAAGAAGTTGCCTTTATGTCGCGATATCCGAAATTGGTATGGCCGCGAAAATAATACGACCGTGCAAAATGAAGGTGAGCAATACCAAAACCTCCGTCAAAATTGGGAAGGATCTCTTCGAGCCGTTTGATACCAAACGAGATTTCAAACAGGGCGACTCCCTTCCCTGTGATTTCATTAATCTAAAGTTGGAGAAGACTGTTACTGGCGCGTGGGTCTGGTGGTGAAGGAGGACAAAACCAAGTATCTTCTGTCATCGGACAAACAGTCAGAGCATAAGCGTCTTGGCCCCCACGTCACTGTTGACAGTTTCAATTTGAAAAAATAGAGGACTTCGTTTCTTTAGGAACCGGCATTAACACCAATAATAATGTCAGTCTTGTTCCAACAGAGAAACACTCTTGCCAACAAGTACTATTTAAACTCAGGAGGCATTTGAGAAGCAAAGTCCTCTCTCGTCGTAAAAAAATCATACTAATTGACTCACGGAATTGAAAACACTTTTAAAGCAGGGACATAACAGTTATAAGTTTTATCGGAAAATCATTGCTACAGAACAGTTATTAGATGAGAAATATTTTTTATTTCACCAATAAGAGTTATAACCCAACGATTACTTTTTACGTTGGCTGATAACTGTTATGTAGGAGAAACATGTTTTCCGTCGCCAATAAGAGTTATTTCCCAACGTTTATGTTTTACGTACATAGCTTGATAAAAGTTATTTCACAACGTTTATTTTTACGTTATTTGATAACAGTTATTTCACTCCTCTCTTATTTTCATCATCTTTACCATCTTCTCCACCTGCGTTTTCGTCGATATTCTTATCTAACAACGTTTATCAGACAATGTAAAAAATAACCGTTGCATAATAACAGTTATCAAGCAACGTTGAGGAAAAGAAAATATTTTTTCATCTAATAAATGCTACGAAACAACGTTTTCGTTAAATTTCAGAATTCAGGCAACGTTTGCAATTTGTAAATTAATTTTATACTGTTCAGGAAAAATATACTGCGGAAGATTTACTGGCCTTTGCGCGTGGACGACGGTGTGGGTCTCTCCCTCGCCAATGTCGTACGGATGGACAGAAACGCTCCAGCCCTGAAAATGTACAACGCGGATCGCGATGTTGCAGAGCAAAACCTCGTGTTTGATTTCAATTGGCATTTCCTATTGGCGTCAGTTGGTACAGACAAGAAACGACTGGCGTGCTTTGTTGGACTCTGCCAGAATCGCTTCCGGGGTTACAGAAGAAGACAAGAAGAAACTCTTTACATACCTGAACTATGTTCTTCCTTGCTGCTATTGCGATAGTTAGAGGATACTACAGCTACAGGTCCCTCTTCTGGACCCAAATCTAGACTTCTTGCGTTACTTGCAGTTAAGTCAGTCGCTCGCTCAGTCATTATTGCCGGTGATTGCTGTTCTTCACTACATGCGTTTATTGTGTGATGATGGTTGGGGAGGGATGATGCACAGCTCAGACTATGTCCTTGCAAAAGCGCTGAAGTAGCCAATATTTGTTGTTGCTGATGTTGCTGCTGCATTACTGCCACCATGGCCGCATTGACACCATTGTATGCAAAAGTTGGAAACACTGGTGGTGAGAGTCGAGCAGAGGGTGATGTCCCAGCTGAAGAGAGATGCAAAGGCAGCGACGCGCTACTGTAATTTGACCACATTTGCGGAGAATGCCGCAGTGCAGCCAACGCGAAATATGGATTCATATAGGCGGGGGACATTACTGATGGAATGTACGACGCGGCTGCGGCTGCCGCCGCTGCTGCTGCAGCAGCAGCAGCATTAGTTGTTCCGCCATGACCAACTGGTATGACTGTGTTCGGTGAAACAGCAGAACTATGAGGAGATGGAGTAGACGTGCCATTCGGGGCCGCCGGTGGATACATGTAGTAGTGATGAAGTGCTGAAGGAACTATATTGCCACTTGGCGATCCACGTTGTAATTGATGGGATCCGCCGCCGCAAGCACTCCCACCCGAGACAGGAGTTCTTCGGTCCTGTGTTGAATATACATCATCAGAATGACGCTCCCCTGGCGAAGGACTGCCACTACTTGCCGCAGCGGTTGTGGGTGAAGCAAATTGCCTACGTATAGATACAGTCTTTTTTGGTACAGTTCTTGGCGCAGCATCGCGTGATAATTCAGCCCCTATCCGCGATGGTGTCGGTGAGTTTTCTCGACTGTTGCCAATTGAACTTGATGTTGCATGATGGTTAATTGGAATGTTCGTAGAATTTAATGCTGGCGAAGATGCTCTACTGAAAGCTGATGAGTGTCGCGGTGAACGTGGATTGCCAGGACTGCTGGCTGTCGATATGGATGCATTTTTTGTGTTGGCGGAACAGCTCGCCGAAGGTACATATTTTGCTAATGACATGTACGGCATGTAGAAGCCCTGATTTTGTGAATGTAGATTTGAGTGACCGACTGAATGTGCGGTAGATGCATAATCGAGGGCACCATCATGTTCAGGGGCCTGGCGAGATTTATTAACCAATGCTCCAATATCGCTAGCGCCATACGCATCACGTAGAGGTGAGGTATACGGCGGTGAACGTTGTTTTGTACCCGAAGTGGAGGGAGATTTTCCGCCCCCACTGAGATTGCATTGTTCTGGCGACTGCGGTGAGGCGAGCATTGAACGCAAATATGATGGATCGCCATACTGCTGTTGCGGTGAAAGATGTTTATGCTGTGGATGATAACCTATGCTGCTAATGATAGCTGAGTCGTTCATTCTTTTGTTGCTATTCGTGGTTGACGTCCCTTTAGCTGATACTGATGAACTACTACCACCACTGCCTCCCAATAAGGAATGTATGCTATATGAGCTATACAATCTGGTAGGCGCGGCTCTCGTTATTGTCTGAGTTGTTTCAGATTTGGAATATACAGTAGCTGAGGGGCGAATACCACCATTATCATTGGAACTGCGTGTATTTATAACGGATGAGCAGCTAGTGTTGCAATTATTGCGATTACAGGGCGATTTTATAGTACGGTACGAAGACACTAATGAAGAAGACACACTACTTTTCGCCCGACTTCGCTTCCCTCCTGCCACATTAGCATTGTCTTCTAAGGAGACTTTTTCAAATTCGCGCAGGATTCGCTTCCGCGGTGATACGTGCTGATGTGGGTACTCTACTAGTCGTGTTGCTGCTGATGTGTTAGGTGGTGAGGCCTAAGTCAACAACGGGAAGTATAATACGATTTTAAAATCTGAATACTCACTTACCTTATGGGAAACTGAATTTTTGGCACCGCCAAAACTGCTTGCAACTGCAATCGATTGTGGGGTCTTAGACAGTTGAGCTAGACGTTCGGGCACCCTGTCGATCAATTTTTGTACAATTGCATTCAACTTTAGACGAAATTTAGGAATCTTAGGCTTTTTCTCATCTGAACGACGACAGTTTGTGTAAATATTTTTATCAACATCATCTACTTCAACTGTTTGGGACAGGTCCGTCACGTCGCTACCATTATGGGTCACTTCTGACTCTAAGTCCTCTCGTTTAATTATCATAGATATCGAGTCCTCATCTTCACTAGTATTCATTTTTTCTGAATTGTCTAACTTAGCAACTTCTTTTGAGCAACTAGTTTTGGTGTCTGTTGATTCGTCTTTTACCAATGATTGTTCGTCCTCAGATGAGAGGTGCGGTTTTGAGGTTGATGAAGGCGTAGGGGTCTTAGCCTCCATCTGGCCTTCGGTACAATCATCCCCTGTTAATGTCGCTGTAGATGAAGTTGAGCAGCCATCTTCATCATTTATTAATCCAGTTTCGGTTTCGCCATTCCCTGTTTTACTTTCACAAACAATTTCTTTTTTGACTTCCATATTTGTTGTTTCTGTAGTACACTGGCTGCTCGATTGTAAAGTTTGTGAAGTTTCATCGTCTGTACAGCATGGCTGGTTGTTTGATTTTTTCTGGCTTTTGACGAGAAAGAAATCACCAGCGCAGAAAATCGTGTCGTATGGCCGTCGACATTTTCTCCGGGCGATAGTTAGCGCTTGTCTGCTTAAAACAGCATACTTAGGCCGAAAATAGTACAGAGACATGGCTTTTGATATGCCATTTCGAGGAGATAATTGCTTCCAACAA
The DNA here is from genome assembly GCF_013731165.1 of Rhagoletis pomonella. Classification (NCBI taxonomy): domain Eukaryota; kingdom Metazoa; phylum Arthropoda; class Insecta; order Diptera; family Tephritidae; genus Rhagoletis; species Rhagoletis pomonella. The sequence continues at coordinate 9,580 of NW_023459565.1, read as the reverse complement.
TGATCTCGTTGCCATGGTGATGACTGAATTGAACTATTGTCGTCAGAAACTGAAATATTGAGCAAAAAACATTGATTTTTTTTTTATTATTTAACCGATTTGCACTTACAGCTTAACGAAGTTGAGCTTTCATTCTTAGAGTATGCTATTGAGCTTGCCAATGTGGGTGTTACTGTCGATGAACTTGCTGATGGTGCCCGAAACAACTTGCGTGGAACCGAAATCCAACGACTTTTTTCACCTTCCTTTGAACGCGCCAACTCCAATATTACTTTTCCATCTATAAGCGAAAGCAAAAAATTAGAACAATATTTTCCTAATACTATGTTCTGACCGCCAACGAAAACACTTTGAAAACGAGTTTTGGGATTGTGGGCTGAAGGCTGTTCACACCGGCTGTTAGTGTTTTCGTTGACATTTCTTACATCCTCTGATTACAGTTTTGCTACACAAAAAACAAAACCAAAATGCTTTTCCCTCATTTTCTTTTCATTAGCAACCTCTTACTTTCATTCTTATTTTACTTTTGCCAGCCAATTAACAATAAATCTGAAATGGCATATTAAAGATGATAAAATATGACTTCCACTTCGATAAATAATCGAAAAAACTAGTGACGTCACCTATTGGAATGAGTGGAACGTGAGTTTTCAAGTAGTTTTCAGCGAAAACTGGTTTTTGTTTGACAGATTTTACATGAACGAAAACTCAAGTTTTAAGTCGAAAACCAGTTTTAGCAACGAAAACATGTTTTCGATGTCGGCCAGAACATGGTATAAGCTAGGCTCATTAATGTATCCACATTTCATACTTCCATTTTTTTTTTCATTTCATTTTTGAAATTAAAGTTTTAAGTTTTTGCTTCATGGATCTTGAGCTTAGTGTTTTGTTCGATAACATTTTGAATATATGGAGAAGTAAGAGAAAGTTACTAAAGAAATCAATTGATTGAAAAAGTAGTTGCAATTAAATTAATTGCAATTAAACTTTTAATTGCGCATTGCAATTAAAATTTCATTTGTTAGTGTGGCTTTTTTTCTTGCTTTTTCGCGGTCCTTTCACCCCTCTTATTAACAGCAACCTTTCTTTCGATCAATACGTCCATCGACTTCATTTAACAACCCGGAAGCCTTTTTTATCAAATACCAATCAGATTGCTTTTGACATATTTTAATTACATTCTTTCGCAATTCCAATTTCTCTTCGCAATTAAATAATATCGCCTTTGAGCGATAAATAAGGACATTTTTTCAAATGCAATAAATAGTGCAAATAAATAGTGTGTAAGCAAATTTTAAACGTCAAAGTATCTGCCACAAACCCGTCTTCTGAAAAATAGCAGTTTTTGAGATGTGACAGCCTTCTGATAAATGAGCGATATTCACATATAACTATACAAATCTCCAGAATTATTGTCATCTTCCGAAAAGCCCTGAAGGCTGAAGGTTGATTTCTCTTAAATATTCGTAATGTTTTTTGGTTATTTTTCTATAAAAATACCGTCCAATTTTTCACAAAAACCATATAAATCATCGTTTCAAGCTTTATACAAAATTAAGGAAAATTCAATAAATTTTCAACTTTTTAATCTGAATTTTGAAAACATTTTTGGGTATTATATCCCAAAAATGTTAGCCTACTGAAGTGCAAGTTTCAACGGGCTAAAAAATAGCGTTGATTTTTGAGAATTTTTTTATATTACTTTTTCGGGGTTTTTTATAACAAATGCAATTTACTAAAATTGGCGTTGAGTTTTTAAAATTTTCTTGCTAACGGTTTTCCACGTTTTATTTCATTAGAAATTCATGCTTTTATGGAAAAAAATGCAAAAAATTCGTCACAAAAAAAATCCCAAAAATTAACCGGATTTTTTAGCTGTTTAAAACTTGCACTTCATTAGACTAAAATTGTATGGGCTATAAAACTGTATACCCAAAAAGGTTCTAAAAAGTGGCCATTTTGATAAAAATTTGTTTAATTTTCTTAAATTTTATACAAAGTTTAAAACTGTGATTTATATGGTTTTGGTTAAGGCTTGGACGGTATTTTTATAGAAAAATAAGAACAAAAATTAGCTCGAAAAACATTACGAATATTTAAAAAAAATCAACACGTGGTCATTTGTTTGAGTTACTGTATATGACGGGGATGTAAACTGTAACAACTTTGTGGCTCTTTTTGAATTTTCCTAAAAAGATAAATCGTGGTATAAAGCTCAATAACACTTGAAATAGATATTAATACACCACAATAACAATAAGCAAGATACACTAACAACTTTTAGTTTATACTCTGTTACATTTAGAATGTTTGTGAAGTGAAGGAATTATTAAAAATTTTCTTGGCTTTTACTTACTTTTGAAAAACTGCAAACGACCACCAATACAGCCACCAATATTTCCACCGCTCAAAGAGGAATGATTCCGTTCCTTTTCATTGCTGCTATTGCTGCCATTGATCTTACCACAAACCTTTTCAGTTTTGCAGTCTTCGTTATGCGCGTCATTTCTGTCAATCAACTCCACTGAAGACGTTGCATTCATTGTATAATCGATGACGCCACTTTCAGTGACTTTAATATCACTATCAACAATACCGCTCACTAAGTGAGACGATAAGGGAGTTGCGCAGCCAGAACTCAAAGCAGCAGTAGCGGCCATTTCTTTATCGGTATCTTGTTGCAATGCAGATTTGTTTGAAGATATTGCCGATGTTGAAACAAATGCCAGCGGTGGAGCATTTGGCGATGGGGTAAAAACAATCTGAGGTTCTGTCTGCGGGAGTTCTTTAAGGTTTGTCGCTGTTGTGTTACTAACAGCACCATTTCTCGCAGTACACCTGTTTGTCGGCGACGCCGCCACTAAATCTTCAATAGCTTCCTTCTGATCTAATGTATATAAGCTCGTATGAGCTGGAGCTGCAGGTGGGTGCTGAAGGTGGGGAAAGCTTTGGTTACTTGTTTCTAACGGAAGTGAACTTGCATGTACCGTCGTTGTTGGTGAATTTTTTGGCGCTCTCGCTTTTGCATTATTACCGTTCACGCTATTTTTGCATATTTTGGCAGCTTCTTCAATGATGTGCTCATTATTTATTGGATCAAATTGAATTTGTTGATGATTTCGTATGTTGTTTCTGAGATTATTATTTTCATTCAGAGCGGTTTCTTCACTGTGACTACTAAAGCGAATGTTATTGTTGGAGTTACCACGCTCATCTGTCATTTTTGAATTCAAGTACTTTGTTGCAGCATCTTTATTAAGTGCATTTTTGAAATTACCTCTTCTCTATATCTGAATAATCTAACAAATAAACGACAGCTCTGAAACGTTATTGGTGCTTTCGCGTTTCCTTGAGGTTATGCCTTTCGCCCTTAATCGTTGTAATTGTCATCACAGGCGCCTAGCCTAAGGCTAATCGTTTTTTTTTTTTACAATAGCCAAGCAAAGGACTTTATCATATACATATGTATGTATGTAGAAACACTTCCACCAACATGCATACATCCGTATGCACCTATGTACATATGTATGCGTTTACTTACAAGATGATTATTTATTGTTCGTGTAGGCGATTTTGTTCCGTCAAGTGTTTGTTTTTGTTTTTTTTTTGCACATTTAGCTCATTTGATTCACATTTCTCCACAATAAATACTTTTATCCAGTGATGCAGTGATTAATTTTCGCGCCTACTGATGAATAAAGCGATTCCTCTACTGGAACTCTTGTTTCTGCAATATATTAATAGTTTATTTGGTGGTTTCATTAATCTTTACAACTACAAAAATATATTTGAGATATCACCCCAATACATACACACACACACACACGCACACAAATATTTCATACAAATCCATACATAGATACGCTGTTTCTTCTCTTTGAAATTGTTGCTTCAATAATTAACTTAGTAAGTACATATGTACATGGTACATACTATGCACCCAACTATTGCTCTTTTATACCACTTTAAATTGACATTTGCGCAGAACTGACACTCTGGTCATGTTGGTTGAATCGAGATTAAACTCTCAATGAACTCAACTGGCAACGCTTGCGTGTGTAAGTGGGCTCCTCTCTTAAAATTACAAGTGCAATACAAATGCTACCCAATTCCCCAAACGACTTCGCAACGACGTCGTTTCCGACTCGTTTTGGTGAACAATTTGTTCGCCGGCGACGTTCGCAAACGACTTGCCGGCGAACTCGCCGTCGGATGTAAAGCAGAAACGACTCGCGGGCGGGCCGCAAAAACGATATAGCAGCGAACTGCAAAACGATGCTCAAAAGTGCAGACAATACTACAAAATTAAAAACAAATTTTTGATTTAAAATAGTTTAATTTTATACAACTGATTTTTTTAAATACTTTTTCAATGTACACACTTAAATATTAATTATTTAAAAACAAAAATAAAGGAAATATTAATTATTTAAAAACAAAAATAATATTCAGTTATTTATAAAATACAAACTAACCTTAATACATTACTAACTTATAATTTTGTAATTTATTTTTTTTTGCTACTTCATTTTAGTTATCTTTATAAAAATTGGGTTTATTTTTTAACAAGGACCATGTAGTTCAAAATTCATTCAATGTTCAATATACATATGTACATATAGTCGATGTTTTTCAAAACCGCCCATCGGCCAATTGCAAAACCGCCTATCTTATGTCACTCAAATTTTACAGGAGAGCGAAAAAACGATTTTCCTTTGAAGTCATTGACTTGAGAGGCGGTATTTTCTCTGGCTATTATTTTACAAATCTGTTGTTTTAAAAGCGCGCTTACGATTTTTATGCATATATTTCTATGCCTGGAGTTCAAGGTTACCCAATCGCATTTAGGCGGTTTTGCAAAAACATCGACGATATATATGTACATATATATAAAAAATTTTAACAAGCTTTCATCAAAATTTTATCTTTTTAATCTGCATTTAAGAAACACAGGAAGCAGTTTTATAGTCCATAAAATTTTAGTATAATAGAACACAGGTTTGAAGTAACACAAAACTCGCATTGATGAGAAAAAACGACGTCGAAACGACGTTGCATTTTGTTTCGGAAAACACCTTCGTTTCGACGTCGTTTCGCGTTCCCCCAAACGACTTCAGCACCAGAGCGATTCGAACTGGTCTTCGCCCTGTGGCAAATTGGGTATCGTCACTACCACGGTATGACAGCAACTTGTTTATGTGGCCCGCGACATGCCAATATTGCTCTAATTATTTGGTAGTGTTGAGCGAAATGTTTTCAACGCCGTGCCCCAGCGCCAGTCGGTTGAGATCTCAAGAATTCATGCGGCAATGCCACACTAGTTCATTCACATCCGAGAGCGGCTTATGCGCTCTAACGCGGCAATCCCCAAAAACCGCTGCCGACCCCTCTTTTTCCGCGACATCAGCCAACTGCTCGCGACACATCCGATCCAACTTAACGCATTGCCTGCATAGATGATTAACTAAGTGACAGACTATTTGAATGCAAAACCTCCACGGACAGATCGAGGCAACTATGACCAACGTGCGTCAGACAGTTCGGCGGTGCAGCAGTAAGGTTTTAAAAGGCTAACAGAAATGCAAGGTGAGGCGATTCAACCATATAACGAAGGGGAGTTAAACTCAATACTCAACTCTCCGCAACTGCCATTTTGTTTTATGACTTAGTATATGTTTGTATGTACATAAGTATGAAGTAAGCTCATGTTATTTGTAGAAATTGTAGTTGTTGATGTTGTTGGCGTCATCGCTACCGTTTGCTATATTCAGCACTTGCTGGCACTATAGCTTCAGCAGTTATTGCAATTGTTGGAGCAGAGTCTATTGTTGATTCTGCCAGAGCAACTATTGCTAATTACCCATTGCACTTCGGCACAGTAGCGCTATATGTACGGTGACCATAAATATGGATTCAAAATGAAGGACAATTTTCAAAAATATGCCTATATATATTTTCGTAGTATGAAAATATCAAAAGAGTATTTATGACTCTAAATTCTTAATACATTTTAAACTTTAAGAATGAATCACGTTTTCTTCATCGATATTAATCTTTTTTACATGAATATTTGTAAAAGTATAGTAAAACAATAGCTTACACGAAAAGTGAAAATCTTTAAAAGATTATTTCATGGCAAATTTTGAGGCGTTCAAAACGAAAACAATACCCTTCTTTTTTTGTTTTTTTTTTTGGTACTGTTCGCAGTTATTTGTCAAAAATCGACGTCATGAATCGACGTAAACGACGAGTTAGAAAGTGCCCTTAACAAAAATATATAATTTGTGCAGATTGCGCTCCATGGCATCTACATTTCTAATCCGATTCTCATTATCTTTGGCTCAAAGTTTACTGTAATGATATATCTTCTTTATTGAATTTTTAAAATAATGAAAAAATAATCAAATGAAACTGCGTATTTGATTGAAAATCTCACTTTTTTCGACTTTGACGACAAAATGCAAATGGTCGCCTGTAGCACTAATAATTTTCATTGCTTACGTTGATTTGGAGATTTTTTTCATGAGATATTGAAGAAAAGCTACGAAAAGTACAAAAAAAACACTTTTTTGAAAAAATCCATCCATTGTCCGATAATTTTAAAATAACGAATAAAATGCGGGACAAATGCAGGACATTTGAAAAAAATCAGTACATTTTCAGGTTTGAAAAACTACGCAGGACCGACCTTTGAAAAACAGTACGGTCCTGCAAAAAACAGAACGGATGGTCACCGTAGCTATATGTATAAACGTACATTAGAGTGGCCCTTGATCCCATACACAAAATTTGTTTAGTTTTTTGAGGTGCTGCCCCTGAAATAGTTGCATATAAGGAGAAAATATTTCTCATATAATATTGACCCAATTGACTCAGATTAACCCGTGCCACTAACGAGTTGAAATAATCAATAACAGAGGCCAACAAAAATGGAAAAACATTTTGGTACGGCAAATGTTAAAGCTATTTTTGATAGACGTTTTTATGCTGATTACGAATCCGTAGCATAAAGTTTCCATCAGCTACAGACTTGGAGAAAAACCAAGGTGGCGCCAGGGTCGAGATATGTATTTTAAAAAACCGTATTTATGCTCTGATTTGTTTCACATTTGGCATGTTTAGTTGAAACGTAATAAGACATATATTATAATCGGTTTTTCATGACAGAAATACACTCAGAGGTTTGCCATTGCCTGCCGAGAGACGGCCGCTGTTAAGGAAAAACCTATTTTCTATATTTTTTTTGCGATGTTGATTTGACCAGGGCTTGAACCCAGGCCCTGCGGAGTGGTAGCGTGCACTGCTAACCACTACACCACAGGGGTAATAAGACATAGATTTGCAACAAATGAAACTACTGGTAGCGCTGATGTCAAAATAAAAAGTACATTCGTTGTAATCGAAGTCAAGATCCACTTCTGTTTTTTGTAACGTCACGCAAGCGCGTATGTTTACTAATATCTTTAAACCGCTACTACCAACGGTGGGATTTTTTTTTACAGATTAAGGGGACATTTAATTGCTAAGCCAGATTGGAAATACCAATGGCTGCATTTCTTTATTCATTCTGAATGTTTGGAATAAACTTTTTTGTTTATTTATTCTTTAGAACGGTCCTGATGATATGTTGACGTATATTTCAAACGCATTCTGTTTATTCCGGCTGTGAAATGGGATTATCCGGAATGTATAAAGAAACGAAGCCAATATGTTAAAGAAGCAAAGAAAACCTATTTTCCATTTATTTTTGAATGATGGCGCCCGACCGAAATAATTTTGTCTTGCATCATGCTATGTTTTTATACAATAATGACCGTGCAAAGGCCGCTAATGGTTAAGTTGGCTAGCCAGAGGCGGCATTGACGCAAGTGATACTGTCGTTATCTCAACTTCGACACGTTTGTGGGACGGGTTAGACTTGATTAATTGGTCCCAAATTTCTAGGGAATTACTTTTTCAATAAAGGTAACCATTTCAGGGGGGTAGCACCCGCAAATATCCGATTTTCAAAAATAAGGGCCACTGTAATGTACATTCATTGTGTACAAACTTACACATGTATGAATAAAGGTTGGAAGTTCTATCCGGATAATCCGGCTATTCGAATATTTGAATAAAAATCTGAGTATCCGGATTATGTACAATGTGCTGACATTCTGTTATCTGAATAGAATAACCGTATCTAAAAAATTAGCAATAAAATAACAATTTTTACGTAGTAATGAAGTCCTCTCATCCGAGGCTTTGCCTTGCTTCTTGGTGGAGAAGGACTTCACTTCACTTGGCGTTTCCAATTGGCGTCAGTTGGCACAGAGGAGAAACGACTGGCGTGCTTTGCTGAACTCGGCCAAAATCGCTTAGGCGGTTACAGCGCCAAAAAAAGAAGAGAGTGAAGTCCTCTATTATTTATTTTAACACTCGATAGATTCAGTATTAAAAATTCAGATTAAAACAAGTAAGAAAGTGTAAGTTCGGGCGGAGCCGAACATTAAATACCCGGCGCAAGTATTAAATATATGTTTTTTCACCTTTTCGAAACCTCGCGCTAGATGTTAAGCCGGGGTGTATCAATTGTTTTGAGTAAATTACCGTCCTTAAATTTCGAAATATTGTAGTTTCAAGCATTTCTGAAATTTACCGTTATATGAAAGGCGGCCGTAATTTTAGTCCGATTTCAATCATTTTCAACGTTTTGCTTTTCTGTGGCAAGCACAATAAAAATACTGAGTTTGGTACAAATTGGTAGAACGATTACCGAAATACATATATGTGATCATAAGTGGGCGGTGCCACGCCCATTTTCCAAAATTTAACCATAAACGTATTTCTTAGTAAAGAATTGTTGCAAGCATGTATTTCTCTAAATTACCGTTATATGGGATGTGGGCGTGGTTACTGTCCGATTTTAAAAGTTTTCGTCGATTTGGTATGCTGTACCAAGGCCAACAACTGTGCCAAGTTTGGAAGAAATTGGTGCAGCGGTTACCAAGATATACACATGTAACCGTAAGTGGGCGTGGCTACGCCTATTTTCCAAAAATTTATAATATTCCTATTTTTCGTCTGAAAATTATTGTAAATATCAATTTTGAGTGAATTATATTCAGTAGTTACTAAAATATCGCAGTTTTCGTATTACTGGAAATTACCGTTATATGGGAAGTGGGCGTGGCTACAGTCCGATTTCGCCCATTTTCAATACCAACCTACCTTGGATTAATGGAAACCTACACACCAAATTTCGTTGAGATATCTCAATTTTTGCTCGAGTTATCGCGTACACGGACGGACGGACAGACGGACGGACAGACAGACATGGCTTAATCGACCTCTCTATTCATTCTAAGCATTTATGTATACATTTGTCATTCAGCCTCATTGCGTAAGTCGTAAATTAGGCTAAATTGTACGACTCGACCACATTGGCATTGTCTACTGTCGTGCTGAAATAAGTAAGCGACGAAAATCGTCGAAAACTATACAGTGCTGCCAAGTTTTTCCTTTTTAATACACTAGTCGAGTGGAAATTTTAGGCCATGACGTGAGACTTTCTATACGATTCGACTATCGAAAAACGACT
>NW_023459564.1:52951-53801 GCF_013731165.1 Rhagoletis pomonella | reverse complement strand
CATCACCCGCGGGAATGCGCAGTCTTGTATTCTATCATTCTTGTGCTGTAACTTTGAAAAGTTTATTTTGTTTTTTTATCGGCAGTTTATTTAAACCATTTTATTGCTTTCGATTTGCTGTGATAGTTCTTTTGCTGTGCTGTTATCTGCTTGGCTGTGTTGTGCACATGACGCTTTTGCAGCATGGTATATTATCCAAGTACATATTTGTTGTGTTTTCGTATTCTCCAGCAAAAAATATCCAGTAGCTTGCCAGTAACCAAATTTCGGAGAGTAAGCCAATATTTACTCCCAATGAGTTAAATATGCAAGAATGTACAAAAACGCAAAACCAGCAAGAAGTTGTTAGTTTTATGAACAGCTGATTAATTTGTTATTTTCCGATGCAATTTTCTTAGAAAACTAGTATTTTCCATCTTATTATATATTTAAACAGGTTTATTTTGTCAATTACAACTCTAAAAGCACCACCAACAATTATTTTCTTAATGTGATTTACAATAAGCATCATGCCATCAGCTGTTTTTCTTACTAGCAAATAGTTGCTCCAGTAAAACTTGCGAGTTCGGCTGTCATTTTTGCTCTCTCAATTTCCCTCTTTTGCTAGTTTCTTGCAAGTTTTTGGGTACGAAAACGACATCCAGTAAAAAACCAGTAAAATTAGTACTGGATTTACTGGATAGTGCGTACGCGAACAGGGCTATTAACTCCGCCATCAATGCAAAGCTTATTAGGGTAAGCGACTGTGGATTTGCGCACGCATACATATAAGTTGCGTTCCCCAACTTTTCTGGGATAAAAAAAAAGTGGCAGAAATTGCTAAAATCTTGAATACTTCTCGCAAAAAAGT
>NW_023459564.1:16031-37951 GCF_013731165.1 Rhagoletis pomonella | reverse complement strand
ATTTGCCGCTATTTAAACTCGACAGCGTGGTTGTTGTTGTCAATTCTTCCTAATAAACAATCGTGGTACAAAGCTCAATAAAAATATTAAAAATAAAATGTTAACAAGCCACAATAACATTGACAAATACATAGTTTAGGAAGAGCCTGCCTGAAACTATACAAAAAAGCAAATAAGCAAATGTTATGTTAGTTCGTCAAACCGTGCAAGACGTGTTTTTCTCATGCTCGCAGTTATCTTATTACTTAAATTTTTACATTGTGCGATAGTGATACGATTGGCTCTGATCGTCTTGCTTGGGCACTTTTAATACTTTATTATTATCATGCCGTGTGGATGTGGTCAAAAAGTTGACCGTAACCATCAACAAAAAATTCAATGTGTCAAGTGCAGTGTAATTTTTCATCTAAAATGTGAAAATCTCCTACCGGCTGATATTGAATGCATGCAAAAGTCGTACAAGCAATATTGTTGCGAAAAATGCACAAAAGCGCGCCGAAATTCTGTTCCCGCATCTCCCCCTCGCTCAACTACTCCGACCAAAGATGTTGTCTCGGCTACCAAAAACTCCGCTAGTTTAGCGACCGCAAATAACTCACCGCTGCCAGCTACTTCGGTAGCCGAGGGAGCCCATATTTTAACCCATTGCAACAAAGAAATAACTTTGCAGGCTGTTCTCAACGAACTTCGATCTCTTAGATCTGACCATGAAAAAACTATCTCAATAATTAGCTCGTTGCAAAGCGAAAAGAAATTGTTGATAAAAAAAGTTAAAGATCTGCAGATAGAAGTGCGCCGCAAACTTAGTGATTTTGATGTCGCTGCCAATGACATAAAAGATATCCGCAGTGATTTCACAAAATGCACGAAATTATTATTACTACAGCCTCTGGAAACGGGCGGGCACATGATATACAATCAACGCCGCCACTTTTACCTCCTGCTCCACCTACTTCCTATACTTCTGCTGCTGCTCTTTCTGCTACTGCCATTCGTGCCGTTTATACTCTCGCTGCATCTAACTCACGTAATGATACCAACTCCAACAACCAGTGTTGCCGTTTTGATACATATGTATCCAATTGGATACATTTTCGCCTTAAATTTTGAGGGATACTTCGTCTTTTCCTCAGTGTAAATTTGGATACCTTTTCCCATAAGTATTCGTAAGCTGAAGAATTTTTTTTCTGTATTTATGTACGAGCTATTATAAATAACAGTTGGCTGCTCATCCTCCAAGCAAGAAATTTTCCTTTATTCTTGTCACTTTGAAACATTAATTTTTTAGCTTTTTTAGAGAATTCAAACAAGCCGAAAATATGAATTTTTTGATTCCATACATAGTTCCCAATCCACCAGTTTGATTGTAAAACATTGTAACCATAATAGCAAAAAATAACAATTTACTGAACTAAATGTAACAGGTAAAAATTACTCAGTTTACATTAGTATTATTTTGATAAAGTGGGCAACATTTTTTGCATGTATTATTTGTGGGAATCTAATCGCAGTAATAAACATTGAACACGCGGAAAATTTGGCCCGTAGTTTTAGTCAATATTTTTTCATTCTAAGAAACAGATCTGGGAAACAAAAGCCCGTAGTTATAGTCAAAATTAAGTCGACACTAAAGTTAGTTGCAGCTTTTTTGACAGGTATCATATTGAAAATTATGTCATGTTGTGCCGACAACAACAATTCTTCTTTTGTTTATCCAGATCCAACTCTGTCGGCTTCCAACTGTACGTCCGTAGCTACAACTCAGACCAGTGGCTTGCTTACTTACGCCGCTGCTGCCTCAGCTAATACATATTCACAGGAGGCTGCCGCTGCCACTGGCATATACGATAGTTTCACTTCTGCGACTGATATGCCAATTATGAGCGATAATCACAAACATATGCCGAATGCTTCTCCTTCTTCGAAACCTATGTCTTCTGCTATATTTTCTGCTGGTTCTCTCCCTGAAGCACAGTGGGAATCAGTACAAAATAAGAATCTCAAAAAGAAAAAGGCTGAGCGGAACGTTGTATTCGGCCGGAATAGTAGCAAAGATCTGGATGTATTTGCTTCAAGAAGATGGTTACATTTGTCTTCATTTAAGACCAGTATTACTGAGGAAAATATACTGTTTTTCGTTGAAAGAAATACCGGCATTGGTAAAGATAATCTTTCCTGCTTCAAGCTCGTCAAAAGGTGTGCAGATATTTCTTCCTTTAGGAAGGTGAATTTTAAATTGGGTGTTAACGCTTCGCTATATGATAAAGGCACAGATCCTGCGCTTTGGCCAGCAAATGTCGAAGTACGTCCTTTTAAATTTTTTCAACGGGAAGAACAACCAAAAAATCCAACCTAGCCAACTCTAGTAAATTTAAGCCATCATCCAAGAGTCTCTTGATTTACTTCCAAAATATGGGTGGTGTACGTACCAAGTCGGATGCCATATGTTCCCGTAGTGCAGTCTCGGAATTCGACATAATAATCTTTGTTGAGGCCTGGCTGAATTCAAATTTCTTTGATTGTGAATATTTCGATCCGAACTTATTTACCGTTCTTCGCAAAGATCGTGATGTCATCAGAACGGGCTTGAATCGTGGTGGAGGAGTTCTCATTGCAGTACGTCGGTATCTTAATGGTTTCCAGGTTTCACTAAGTAATGATAATTCAATTTTAGATCAAATATGTGTTTGTATTAATGGTTAGTCAGGTTCGGACTCTTTATATTTACTCGCGTCATACATCCCTCCTGGGAGTAATTACGATATTTATAAGGCTCATACGGACAATATTAAATCTTTAGTTCATAGTCATTTAGAAGGAGACCACTTATGTGTTTTTGGCGAATTTAATCTTTCAAATATTACCTGGTCTTATAAGCTATATAAATCTGCTCTCATACCTATGAATGCCAGTTCAGTGATCGATTCTTATGTTGTTGATAATTTGTTAAGTCTTGACTTAGTGCAAGTTAATTGCTTTTTAAACAAACCCAATAGAATTCTAGATCTCATTTTTGTCAGTGACAATATTTATTTCGATCTTTCTGAATGTCTCAATTCGTATCACCTACGGATAAGCATCATATTTCCTTGGTACTTAAAATTAAATGCTTATGAATTCAATACAAGCGTTCAAGAGGAAAAACTAGCATTTAACTATAATAAATGTGATTTTTCTCGGGTTGATAACTCTTTAATTGAAGTTGACTGGGAAAAATTGTTCATACCCTGTAGGGAAAACACGAACTAGTGAACCAGATTTCTAGTTCAGTACTAGTTCTTATTCGCCACAAACGAACCAGTCCGATAGTAACTAGTTCCGCGCCAGTCCAAAAGCAGTGAAATGTGGTGCTTTCACTAAACTATTTTATTTTAAATTTGAAAAGTAGGGAAGGTAATCATTATGAGTAAAACAATTTAAATCAGCATTTAATCATTATTTCATGAATTATTATTGAGTTTTATTTTTTCGCCCAAACGGAAATAATTATTATTTGATTTTTATTTTTGAGAATACAAATAATGAATACATATTTTATGATTTTTATTTTTTCGCGCAGAGATTATCATTAATTTTGAGTTTTATTTTTCCACTTAAAAATAATGATAACTTATAAAATTGAAAAGGCCATACAGACGCAACCTACTGAAATTTTGACCTGAAAAGTTTGGGTCGTATTCCTTTTATAAGGGTGCGGCTACCTCTCAAAGGATACGTCGGTAATCACGCTGGTATAGTTTTTGAGTTGCTTAATAATCATTATACTTAGTGATTCCATAAACAAAGGCCAAGATCCTGAAGGGCAATTAAGAAAGGCAATGCAGTTGCAGAAAAAGAGGCATTTAAAAAAATAGTCTCAAAATAATTACCACCTTCTCGCTAAATTTATTTAAAAATGCAAGAAAAGACAAATTATTATTTTTTCTATGCAATCCAGCACTGCTACCTTAATACAGTCAGTCAATAAAGTTTAGGTACAACGAATTTTTTACAATACGGGCAACTATTTTTTAAATATTTTAGTTTTCGGTAATTTTTTATAAAAATATGGTCAATTCTACAACAAAATACCCAAAAATCAAAGTTCCAAACCTTGTGCAAAATTTAAGAAAATTTTAGTATAATGAAGTGCAAGTATGAGGATGCTAGGACTTACCAAACAACAAAAAAAAAATTGCTAAATATCAATGGTACGTCCTATCTACCTCAAACTTGCACTTTGTTATACTTAAATGGAATGGGCTAAAAAACTGCGTACTTAAGTTTTTCTAAAGAGTGTAAATTGCAATTCACTATCTAAACTGTGCTTTTCTGCTCAATTAAATTGTGTTTCATAGATTACCTTAGTCTTCTATAAATGGTTAGTTCCTTAGCAGTAAGTAGTCAGTAAGAACGATTATTTACTGATTTCTAAATAAATAAATAAATAAATAAAAAGCTGAAATTAACTTTAGAGTTGACTTAATCTTGACTATAACTACGGGCCTTTGTTTCCCAAATCCGTGTATAAGTATGGGAAAATACTGACTACATGTTAATAAGTTTGTTAAGGGCCCGAGTTTCTCTTCCATAGATGTACTGTGTAAAATTGTCCGCTCTTTTCTGTGGATACATTTGGATACAATTTTCCATCTTTTATGGATACTATAAAGCCTAAGGCAGTGGCAACACTGCCAACAACCTCTCCCTTGCTGCTTTGCGGAATCCCACCCTGGCATTCAGTAAGCGGTCTGTAGTCACTAATGGTGACTTTTGGTGGTGAACTTGGATTTTGAGACTACTTGGTATTCAGAACGCTGACGTGAGACAGTCTCAAAAATAAGTCACTAATTTCTCAGCTGGCTAAGAGCAGATCACAAAAATAGAAGTATTTTATTAAAAAAAAGCGAGAATGAAGCGAGGAAATTTGTTCAACAAGAATTTCATTAGGAAATAAACCGAAATGCTTTAATATCATACAAATGTATGGAAAAAAATTGTCTTTGTTTTTAAAACATTAAAATCTAAAGATTGTTAAAAAAAATAAAACTAATAAAAAAATACTAAAAAAAAAAAATAAAAAATCCTCTAGGCCCGAGGAGGACTTGAACCCGGACCCTCTCGGCTGCCAGCCTGATGCATTTACCATTCGACCATTGCGCCTCTTTGAGCGGCGCGAGCAAAAGGCATACATAAACGCTATCAGTTGATTGTCTGTGTTTGCTTTCACCACACATTTTTGGTGAACTTTTTGTGACTTTCTCCTTCTGAATACCCAAATCGTCTCGAGTCACAAAAATAGTCACTAATTGCTAATCTCAAATTTAGTGACTTGAGATGAGACTGAATTACTGAATCCCAGGGCCAATGTCTACAGTAAAGCAAATTTCTTCTGCTCCGTGGCCCCCTCCGCCTTCGTTGTCTGTATTTCCTAACAACCAGCCAGGGCAGTCGGACAACGATGACAATTTCATACCTGTTGGCGCTAGAAATAGAAGAGCAAAACGGAATGCGAATAACACTGTTGTTGGACGCAATGAAAGTCGCGTATTGGATGTAATTGTCAATTTAAAGTGGGTACATTTGTCATATTTCAATACCACTGTGACCGCTGAAAACATTATGAGCTACGTACATGATCACGCTGCTACTCCCTGTTGGGAAAATCTCTAGTTCTGAACTGGTGCGCTTCTAGTACATTTATACCCAGTACTGGTTCGCGATAAATCTCTTTTGCATACAAGCACCTGGCGAATTTAACATGGCGATGTCCTAGGAAGTGTCAATTGCCCCCCCGATAGTTCCGAACTAGTCCTAAATTCCATAGTTCCGAACCAGTTCTAAAATCGACAGACGAAAGAAAAAAGTATCATGATTTTTCTATCTTTTTGGTTCTTCCGTGTGTGCGATTTTAAGTTATTTTGGAAGAAATGTGTTTTCAATTTTAAATTAAATTTGATTGTAAGAAATGAAGGTTTACATACCTTTAGCTGTAGCTGAGTTTTCAGAGGTGCTCGCTGTTATTTCCTAGATTCCAGACGGTCCCAAGATGTTGAAATGTTAACACAAATTTTAGTTTTGTATTACCAAGTTATGAAAAAGCATCTGCGACGCACAGAATAGAAGCGTATTTGAACGAAAAAGCAGCCGAACACATATCTATGTAAAGTAAACAAGCCCCCCGCTGCATCCCTTACTCGATAGTTCCGAACTAGTTCTAAATTCGACAAATAAGATCTAGTTCGTTCGCATCCCTTTTTCTATAGTTCCGAACCATTTCTAAATTCATCACCTTAGATAAAGATTTCTAGTGAAAAAAACTGAAAAAAAAATAGTTTTTTAAAAGTACCACTTTTCGCCGATTTTGGACTTGTGGGGATCTAGTTCCTATCGGACTAGCTCCTTTTTGGCGATAAAGACCTAGTACGGAACAAGAAATTTCATTCACTAGTCCGCGGTTTCCCTGCAGGGTTGATAAGAGCGATCTGAGATGCTATGCCTTAGTAAAGAATGTGTTGGTGTATCCAATTCATTTTGCATGCTGTCGCGTTCTCATCGTTACGCTCTCGCTTGTATACGTACACGCGATGCTTACGCTCTTTTAGCCAGTGTTGCCGCGAAACATTTTTAGTGGTAGCTAAATTCCAGCTTAAAAAGGGCTAAAAAAGAGCTAAAAATCGTTGTTGTGGCTAAAAATGGTAGCTAAATTTTTTTACCTACATCTTATATATAAAAATAAGTGCACGTTTTTGGTGTGACCTCATAACTTGAGAACAGCTTCACCGAATTCAACCAAATTTATGTGGCATATTCGATGTATCATGCAGATGGTTTATGCGAAGTTTTCCCGAATTCGGAAGAGGGGGCGTGGCACCACCCATACTAACTAAAATATAAAAATATTCAGGCTATCATGCATATGGTTTATGTGAAGTTTGCCCGAATTCGTAAAAGGGGGTGTGGCACCTTCCATACTAACTAAAATTTTGTTGTTGTATATCTCTTGAAATATTTGTCGTAGAGTACTGGAAGTTGGTATAGAGGTATAACAAATAATTCCATACTCATGGATAAAAATGGCCGGTATTGGAAAAGAGGGCGTGGTACCTCACATCTTATATATAAAGAATAAGTGCAAGATTTCAACCAAATTTATACGGCATAGTCGGGCTATTATGCAGATGGTTTGGGTTAAGTTTCCCCGAATTCAGAAAATGAGGCGTGGCACCACTCATACTAACAAAAATTTTCTTCTGGTATATCTCTTGAAATATTTGTGGTAGATTACTGGAATTAGTAGCTATACGTGGCCTGTTCAAGAGTTGGCATTCCAAATTGTTTATTTATTCATACCCAAGATGGAAAAACAAAAAATGTTGTATATCCAAATGTGTTGGATTAAGATTTAAAATAAAGAATCAAAAATTTTGAAATAAAACAAATGATAAATTTTCATATAGAAAAATTCTAGGACTTTTCATTCGTTTTTCAATATTTGGTGTAGAGAAGCACTGCTAGTATAAATATGTAAGTATACACGCAAACATTTTCTATAATTACTGGTATAGAAAAACAATGAACTCTGAAAAGAATTAATATTTTATTCAACAAAAAAAACTTTTTGTGTAACACATAATTTAATGTATAGTTAAATCGTTAACGGATACGATAACGGCCCAGAAACGTAAGGAACATACATAGACATATGTTTACTTGCCTTAAAGGAAAGGCGTTCGCTTTATGAGCGAAGAGTTAAATTCATGAAAATCATACAAAAAAAATTTTAATGTCAATGATGAATAAATTTTAAAAAGGGCTAGGGGCAATTTCAAATTTTTGTGGCCAAAAAAAAAATTTGGTAGCCAAATTTAGCCACCAAAGGGCTAAAACGGCAACACTGCTTTTAGCACTTGCTAAGTCTCTGACCAATTTCAATTGGCAATCACCGTGCAATTGTTGTTGTGCACAGCACGGAGTGAGAGAATTTTCGAAATCGAACAGCCAGCACGACTTGCTGGGTGAATCGAACAGCCAGCACGCCCATTTTTCAGGGTGGCAATACGCTATTTTGCGAAAAAGTTTTAGTATTAAATATTAGAATAGTAAAAAATATTTGTTTATTATTATAATAAAGTAGATATTAAAAACAATAATATTATAAAAATTAAATATTAAAGAAAGAAAAAGTAGTATGTTGTTCTTCCACTTTTCATTTTCCGACTTCAGTTTGATGCAATTTTAGTTGCATTTTTACTTCAGTGCTGCCATAGTGCGCGAAATTGTATGAAATGGAAAAAGGCATATCTTAAGAAGCAACCTTGTGCTCGCCAATCAGCAAATAGAGCGTAACCACTTCTCACCAATCACCGAAATTTTTCTCTTTTGATTGCCAATTAAAATTGGTGGCGTAACCACGGCCGTAAAGAAATATACCGAAATTTAAGGACTGAAGAGAGTATCGTTCAAACTTGGTGTAGCAAACAAATATTACGATAAACTTTTCGACCCATCGCTTTGGCAAGAGAACATAAGAGTACGGCCGTTCTTAAATTTTCCAAGAGAAGAAGAGAAACCGCAGCAGGCCTACCGAACGCCAACGCTTTTAGTAATTCATCGGATGCTGCAGTATTCCTTCTCTATTATCAAAATGCTGGTGGTATAAGAATAAAAACGCTGCCATTGTTGTTTTTTTCATCGTCGGCTCTCTAACAGAAACTTGGCTTTCTGAATGATATCATACTGCAGAAATGCTCGATTGCTAAGTGTACAACGTATATCGCAAAGATAGATGTCCCCGCACAACTGGTCTCTCTAAAGGCGGCGGTGTACTTGTTGCCGTTCGAGTCTACCCAGTGGAAAATAACCCTGTCCTCTGAAATGAATTTCGATATTGATCAAATTATTGTTAAAATCGTTATATTTAGATAAATTGCATGAATTATCCCTTACAGTAAGTTACATACCGCCTTAAGTCCAATTGAATTGTATAAAATACATACAAGTAATTGTTACTCGATATTGAATAGTCTAAATGATAATCAAAACATTATAATATTGGGTGACTTCAATTTGCCAAATGTTAAATGGTGGTTTGATGATGACGTTAAGCAATTTTTGCAATATGATGTAACAAGCGAGAGTGAATGTGAGGTACTCGACACCTTTGCTGAGTTTAACCTCTCTCAAACTAATACTTTATTCTTGATTTAGTGTTTACTAATAATGACCTTAAATCTGACGTCGAATCCCTCTCTTCACCCCCTCTTTCAAACTTTATGCACCACAAAGCACTATGTATACGCTTTGAATCTATAAATTATTTAAAATCAGTTATTTATAATTTTCAGAACTATAATTTGACTACAGCCAAATTCATTGAGATATCACGCTCCCTGAATTCTGTTGATTGGGAATATGCCTTAGACAAAGCTCTATTGTCACAGGCCTACGACGTATTTCGAGACAACCTGGAAGAGGCAATTGAACAGTTCGTACCTATGAAGCCAGTAAAAAATTTGTCCAAACCAGCCTGGTATAACTCTAGGCTTATTAATATTAACAACAAGAAAACTAAGGCGTACAAGCTGTATTGCAAATCGAGAGACAATTTTGAACTTTTTTAAGCCTACAATAGTTTACAAAAAGAGTTTGACGCTCTGAATAAATTTTTATACCAGAGCTATATACTGAACATTGAGAGCGAAATCTGTATATAAATACGCCACAAGAAAATTTTGCAATCCCTTTTATGAAGGCACCGTTCGCTCGATTTCAATGAAACATACACCGATTTAGAGGAGATGACTTCCTCTAATCCAGAAATGTTAATCCCGATACATAGGGGGCGGGGCATCTGACATATAGACTAAAATGTGAAAATCACTATATCTCTAAAACGAATTATGCTGGGGAACTGAAACTTAGCACAGATGCATAGATTGTAAATACCCTACTTACGGTGAAAAATAGTAAGTACTAGGAAAGTGGGCGTGGCACTTCCCATACAAACTGAAATTCTCATATCGCTTATCTCTGGGACCGCCTAAGCTAACGTCTTGAAATTTCACACAGCAACATATGTTGCCAATAACGTACTTAGGGCGAAGAGTGGTAGATTTTGGAAAAGGGGCGTGGCACCACCCATACAAACAGAAATTCTCATATCGCTTATCTCTGAAATTGCTAATGATAACGTCCTGAAAATCGACACAGCCACATATGCTACCAATGCCGTACTTACGGCGAAAAGTGGTATATTTTAGAAAAGGGGGCGTGGCACCTCCCATACAACCTGAAATTCTCATATCGCTCATTTCTGGAACCGCTTATGCTAACGTCCTGAAATTTGACACAGCCACATATGCTACAAATACTGTACTAACGGAGAAAATTGGTAGATTTTGGAAAAGGGGGCGTGGCACCTCCCATACAAACTGACGTTCTCATATTGTTTTCTTCTGGAACCGCTTATGCTAACGCCTTGAAATTTGACACAGCTATTTACGCTATCAATAACGTGCTTAAGGCGAAAAGCGGTAGATATTGAAAAAGGGGGCAAGGCACCTCCCATACAAGCTGAACTTCGCATTTCGCTTATCTATGTAACCGCTTATGCTAACGTTCTGAAATTTGACACAGCTGCATATGTTATCATTACCGACCTTATGGCGAAAGTTGGTGTGTATTCGAAAGGGAGATGAGGCACCTCGCATACAGAATGCTATTTCCATATCGCTTATATCTGGAGCCACTTATGATAGGTAAGGTAATGGAATTTGATACACCTACCATTACATTTAAAATGGCAAGAATCATTCAATTGGGAACCAGTTCCTACCAGATTTCTAAATCGGTGTGTTTGTCTTCCGTTAGGTCGCGCAGGGATTGAGATTAGAGACTAAAATACTAAATAAAGTCCCGATCCCGCCCATCCCGCCCACCCCGAAATTCAATTTTTAACTTCCGAACCAGCTCATCCCGACGTTTTTCAGAAATCTATCTCTAAAAAGATGCACATGTCTTTCAAATTAATTTTAAGTAAAAAATTTTATGAAAGATCTGGCATCCTCCAATTATTTTGTTTTGCTTTGCTGTTCGGTTTCGTCTCAATAAAACATAAAAAGTGCATATTTTATAAAAAATTTGTAAGGAAGATTTTCTGAATTTGCGGAAGTTGCGGTTTTATCGCAAGTATCGGGAATGGATTTTGATCCTGTTCTATCCGTTAAATTTTTACAGACTTTCCCGATACCGCCCATCTCGAATCAGTACCGCGGGTCCCTATATTCCGGGCCCATCTCTAATTGAGAGCTATCATTAAAATGTATGGTCAGATTTGCTTCATCTTTAGAACACATAATAGCAACATAAAATTTGGTGCAGTTCGGTAGCCCAAACATGTGATGCAAAAGTATTGGGCTTTAGGCCCAATCTCGACAAAAACCCGTGTAAAACCGCCGTTAGAGAAGGAAATATTATATTTTGTTTTGCACCTTCGAGGTACTTAACCTCCACCGATTTTGATGAAAAAAGGAGGAGTTTATGCAGATGTTGGCAATTTAGTTTTAACGTTCCAAGGGGCTCTCAGACCAATATAATCGAAAAAAGTATTTACAGTCTGGATTGGTATTGGTTTAACGTAATAGTAATTGAGGAGCCGTTAGGCATTTCATCTATACATACAAATACATACATATGCATATTTTTGTAAATGAAAATTGAGGTTCCTTTCTCGGTATAATTTCGACTAAGAAATTTGGTTTAAATTTTCCTATAAATTTGCTATAAATTTTGGTGGTGGACTTCAAAATCGTCATAAGCATAAAGGAGTCAATATTGGTGATAAGCAAAATTTGAAAGTGTATGAAAAAATGTCGAATGTCGACAACTGGGCGATACTAGTAAGATTAAATAGTAAACGGTTTTGGCAGTTTATAAACATCAAAAAGAAAAACACCGGAAGTCCTGATCTAATGCATTATTTAGGTGAATCCTCGACGGAGGTTCCAACTATTTGTAACCTATTTTTCTCCTTCTTCCGCTCTGTTTATGTTCCTCAGTCTGAAACCGGAACAGTCAATAACTTACATAGCAGCACACTTTTGCTTAAAGGCTTACTGCTTTCAGCTGAAGAAGTTCTAGCTGGCCTTTTGGATTTTCCAAATGACCCAAATCCTGGAGAAGACGTTTCCCTCGTACTTTATTAAAGAACTGCGCTTCAGCGTTAGCTCTGCCTCTATCAATTATCTTTAACAAATCCCTATCGTTATGGGAGTTCCTACATAATTGGAAAAAGTCCTTCATTTTACCTATTTATAAGTTTGGGAGCAAGTCGGACATATAAAATTATCGTCCGATCTGTAAAATTTTCAAGTATACCAAAACTTTTCGAAAAACTTGTCCATGATAGGATTGTTTTCCAGATTTCTGGGCTCATATCGCCTTATCAGCACGGATTCATTAACGATAGGTCCCCTTCTGCAAACTTGGCCTTATTTTCAAATTTTATTTTAAAACAATTCGAAATCGGTCAACAATGCGATGTCATTTTCACCGACTTCTCGAAAGCCTTTGATAAGGTGAGCCATAAAACACTACTAGGAAAGCTGGAATCAACTGGACTTCATGCTAGCACGCTTAAGTGGCTTGCATCTTATCTTGCTGATAGGACCCAATTCGTCCGCATAAATAACACTAAATCAGATGCGATTAAAGCCACTTCAAGGTGAGAAGAAAGGGGAAGAGTACAGATACGTCCCATTTAAAGAACCACGAACTTGAATTCAATAAAAGTTGAGGATTCTGGAAGCAAATAGAAAACACAGAAAAGAATGCGAAAAAGTTGCTTTAAGACTTATCTGATTATCAACTCTTCCCGATATAAATTTGGCTTTAACCCTTTCGACCCGGATGGTACATATATGTACCACCAAAGTTTAAACATCCCTAAAACTTGTGATTTACATTTAATCACATTTGGAAATGTACCACGCCGTATGTTAGGAATTTCACCATCTGCCTGCACTCTACACATTCAGTTTTGCATCTCCTGTTATGCCCAGTTTCGTTTTATTTCTGGGGAGAGGGCCTCCCGTTAACGTTTTTGTACAGATTTCCTTGCGTTTGTGAAGATTTCTTAGTTTATTTAAATATATTATGGGAAAAAAAGCTGTTTCTAATTATTGCCTGTAAATACGGTGATAAAATTTTATTATAAACCTCTGTTTTCACAAATTCATATATATGGTACATATATGCACCAGCAGTCTCCTTTGGTGGTACATATGCGTACCAGTAGTCCGGTGAACATAACTTAATTTTTTATCGATTTCATGCAAGATCACGCCAACGATATGCCTCTAAATCCGGTAAGATGGTGTGATGCTGCAACAGGGTACACATATCGTTTTAACATTTATTCTGGAAAAGACCTTGAAGAAACCGCAGGAGCACTTGGAGAAAGAGAAGTAAGCAAACTGGTCAGCTAAATCGTAGAAAATGATACTACTTTGTGTTTTGATCGCTTTTTCACATCAGTTAATTTATTGTACTATATTCCTTATTCAGCTGTTGGTACTACATATAATGGGTAACAGAAAAAAAACGTACCTAAGTTTACGAGTAAGAAAATGCAACGAGGAGAAATAGAATTCAAAAGCACATCTGCAGGCCTTTAATACGTAAAGCGGCAGGACAGGAAAGGGGTTTCATAATAAGAAATTGCCACGAACCAGGCATAATAATTATGAAAAAAACTTTGAAAACAGGCAAAAAATGCAAGTGTCATGTCCAAACTAAATACTATTTTATCGTCAAATTATGGAAGGTGTTGATTTAGTAAATCAAATGAGTGGCCTGCACGAATATGATCGAAAATCAGAAAAATAGTGGAACAAGGTCTTTTACCGTTTTATAGTGATGGCAGCCGTAAGCGCGTGGGTTATTTACAGTTAGCTAAGGAGGAATAAAATGCCTTTCAAATCATTTTTGGTGACCTTGGCCGAAACTCTGATAGAACAAAGTTCTAAAACTACAGCCTTACGCTCGTCAGTAGCACCAGGCCTAGCACGTCGTGTCGTGAGTCAGATACATATTTCTATTCAAAGCACCACAGAACAACGTTGCATAAAAGCAAACTCGAACAAAGATAATCTGCCAAATCAAAGTTCCTTTGTGCAAATTCTGTTTTGCACCATTTCATTATATTTTAGGAATTCCTTAGCAATTTATTGTTAATTCTTTGACTGTTTATTATTACTAAATTTGTGCATTATTCAAATGCAAAATTAATGAATCGTTTTGTTTGGTTCTAAAAAAGATAAAACATTTGTAAGAATGTCCTAGAGGACGGTTGGTACAGATATGTACCACTTAACATCCCGGATGGTACAATGGTTTACCACCACCCTCCGAATCTGCCCCTTAGGCCACGCCCACTTTGACACCGAAGAACATGTATTTGTGGGGCAAATAACATATTGGACCCATAAATTGAAAGCTACCATTGATAGTAGAGTTCCGGGTCGAAAGGGTTAAAGAACAGTCATTTTCTACTATCGTTAGGATTGCATGTGGCGAGATTTGAACACGCGGTCTCGGTGTTTTAAGTCAACACCTCAATCTCTACGTGTAAAAATAATATATTGGCGCTTACAAAATATGTTACCGTTTGGCCGAGCTTCTCCTCCGATTAGTTGCGTCCCCCTTGATGTTGTGCCACAAAGGGCGTTTTTATGAGAAGCTGTTTTTCATGGCAGAAATACGCTCGGAGGTTTCTAATCACTTTTTCAGATATTTTTTTTTTGGGTTTTGGTATCGATATTTGCGATATCGAGTCTTTTTATTCCGATATTAATGGGTATCCGATATTTTTCCAGCGATACTTTAAATGAGTACCATATCGATACTTTCGGTTCGATATCGTGTCCCTAATCTTGTAGGAATGCTTTAATACTGTTCCATTAATGCATTTTTGTATGTTTGAAACATTAATACAGCCATATGTATACAGCAGTAGTACAAGTGTATGGTGAGACTGTACACATACGCTCTGAGAAACCACGCATGTTAAATGGAAATGAACGTTCATTTATACTGGCATCAGCGTTGCCAGGTGGAAGTTTTTAACGCCATTTGGACGTTTTTTGTATCCTGTTGACGTTCGGACGTTTTTTGTGTAAAAAATTACGTTTTTAACTTCCCAGTAATTTTTCTCTGTTACTAAATCTTGTAAGTAGAACTAATTTTGAATTATTTTCTTAACAAATCTTTACAAGCATTTCTTCGCAGCACTTTTCTACAAAATATATTTATTCTTTGGACAGAGATGACTTAACTATGATGCAAACCAAACGTACGCGACTACTAAGGATCCCGCGTTCAAAGGCTGGTTTTGTAAACACTTGAGGTTAAGAGGCTTATTGCAATGTTTCCAATTGCACATTAAAAGCCAAATCAGGAAGAGCTGATCTATTGCAAGACGCATGCTCGCAAAAGCACCAAAAAAGCTGTAGCAGCATAAAATGTCAGAAAAAAGTAGGCGACTTTTTTAAGACTGCCTTGAAAATGTAATGATCACAAACACGGCTGAAATATTGCTATGTTCCTTCTTACAGACCGTAATTTAGCATTTTCGACAACCGATTACCTAACCAAATGCTACAAGAAAAAGAATTATTAAAAATCAACACGATTCTTTAGCAACTTAAAACTTGCACATTATTACCTTAGAATTTAATAGGCTTGATAGCATACTCAAAAAAAATCCTTAAAATCTGAATATCTGAATAAAAAGGTGAAAATCTAGCTTTTGCAGATTTTTTATAATTTTTGCACAAAGTTTGAAATATGTATTTATATTTTGTTTGCTTTTTTGTAGGCTTTTATGGAAAAATAATAAACATTAAATAAACAATAACAGCGACAATCGATCAAAATGTTGATGACTTAATCAGCTGATCACTAGTGTTTGTATAAATTGATTTTATATAACGATCTCAAAGCAGTTTACAATGAATTTTAAATATGCTCTGTCGAAATGATATTTATATACCTTACGTAAATGCTTATGTACCTTTGTATACAATAAAAGTTTAATAAGAGCAATTCTCTGTGCATACATTTGAAAAAGACGTTTTTGGGTAAGAAATTACGTTTTTTCAGACCAAAAGGGACGTTTTTTCATGCCGAAGAACTGGCAACACTGACTGGCATGTATACACAGCAGCAAGCTCATGCCACCAACAGCAATGTCGTACGCATAAAATTTCTACTGGGCAAACCTAAGTCAATCAGATACTACGTTTATACGACCGCATTATTTGCAAATAACAATTTGCAAAATGTTAAACTTTGCCGTATAAACGCAGAGTTAATTTTTTATTTGCAAATAACTAACTCACGCAAATAAGTATTGATTAGTGGTACTATTTGCAAATAAGCGCAAGACGCTGCCATTCTTAGGTTAATTTTCCTTTTCGATGGTCATCTTATTGCCTTTTTATAATCAAGACCTTGCCATTTTTAACTTTTTTTTCTTTTTCGATGGTCATATTATTGCCTTTTTATAATCAGGCAATATTAAAAAGGAATTTTTCACCATCGAATAAACAGTGAGTTAGGTATTTGCAAATTATTTTTATTTCCAAATATCTTGCGTATAAACGTAGTAAGCCATAAATGTTAATTGAGCATAGTGGTGTGTATATGTGGGCACAGGGTCGAATATGTGTAGTTCAATCAAACGTCAATGTTAAATAAGTGTAGGTGTCTGAGAATAAAAGTATGTGATCAAGCCTGTTTCGTCAAACGTCAACGTAAACAGCATGATGCCCAGTGAAAGTTCGGAGACTCCGGTAAAACAAAATCAAGAGTGTATGTGGGTGTGAATGTTTGCTCCGAACAGCGTTTTTTCCTTTTTGTTAACTTTCCCCTGTACACAAGAACATGTGTAAGTATGTATGTGCATAATAACGATTGGGTCAGTTAGTCTAACAAAGGGTATAAAATGATCTCAATGAGGATGAACGGGTCAGATGCGAATGTTACGGGGTGTCGTGTATTATAGCGAGTGCTTTAAGTGCAAAAAGCGAAGTGGTGTTATACTTAACAAAAAAGGAAATAGTTGTTTAAAATAAAAAAAAATATATTCAACAATTTATATTGAGCTCGAGGCCGTTTTGAATGAAAATTTTTATTGTGGAAAAGCAACAATAATTTGAAAAAATGGTAGAAGTGATAGCTATTTCGGAAATCACCACATTGCCTTATCAGACTTCTTTCAGTAGGATTCGAACCGACGATCCCACTGACTCAGCAAGCTGCCTATGCACCGTGCTAAGTACGCCTTGTAAATTATCGTTTCCTTTTTTCCACTATTTTCATTTTGTTATGCCAACACAATCAAGCGCAGCTATTCCGCTGCAATTCACTCCATCATGTGGTTGTTGGTATTGTTGGTTTTTGCTAATAATTCTATTTTTAGAATGTTTAACTTTTTAGGTGTGCTCTACCTTAAGTTATTTGTTTTTGTTATTTTTTTGGCGTTTATAACAATTATATTCAACAATTTATATTGACCTCGAGGCCGTTTTAAATGAAAATTTGTATTGTGGAAAAGCAACAATAATTTGAAAAAATGGTAGAAGTGATAGCTATTTCGGAAATCACCACATTTCCTCATCAGACTTCTTTCAGTAGGATTCGAACCGACGATCCCACTGACTCAGCCAGTTGCCTATGCACCGTGCTAAGTACGCCTTGTAAATTATCGTTTGCTTTTTTCCACCAAAGACCAAAAAAATAACAAAAACAAATAAAAAAAATATACAAAATTTGATTAATCGTATATGCTCTTCAATATATATAGAGTGATTTGTGCGCTTTTTTTTGACGGGACGTCACGGCATCGGTGATCGCAAAGCCGCAACATAGTGCTAATTTTGGACCGGGAGGTAAGTACTGCATAATATCTAGGATTCCTCAAATCTGCATGCATACATATAGCTGATTGGTAACACCGGCTTATGGTCACACGTAGACGTAAGGAAAATTATTAGGATCATCTCAAAGGCATAACTACGACGATAGACAATCCACCAAAAGTTTTTTTTGGCTGCAATTTAGTTTGGCATCCCCGGAGTTCCGCATTAAGGTAGCTATGGAACGGTAGAGGGAGTTCTCCTGATTGCAAATATGTATACTTTTAGCCGCAGCAGGCTTATAGTTTTTAAGTTATTTGTTGTTAAAGTTTGTAAATTGAACTAACCTCTCGGAGCTATTTCTCACAATAAACACTATATTTATGTACACACTTCGGCAAAATAGTTGCATTAAAACCCCGGCCTGAGATTTCCACTTCAATATACAATTCTTAATTAATTAATTAAGTAAAACGCGTTTTTAAATATCTTCACAAACGTTTGCACATTTCATAAACAAGCAGAAATAACAATGGCTGACAGTAACAAAAAATGTATGCTACCATACGTTAAAAAAAAATACACCACAAATAAGTGCGTATAAGTGTACAATACGTATGTACATACATTGCTCTTATTAAAAATTTTAATATTAGGATCGATAGGGGTCTTACTCCTGATCATAACGGTATAATTTTTTTCGGGTGGAAATAATATTTACTGGTGTTATTGTAGTTCAAAGTACACTAATGTAGAAAACGTACTTCGATAATTTGATAAATAATGCGGCGCTTTTTCCATAAAAATCAATACGTCGATAAATAATGAAAATTTTTAATAAAAAATCGCGCGATTTTTTATTAAAAATTTTAGCCTTCGGCGTTTTTTCCATAAAAATCAATACTTCGATAAATGCGTGACTTTTTTTTATATATTGGGGGTGTTTAACCCCATACCCTCCTTTACTACTAATTTAACGCTGAGCAGGAAAATGGGTACGATAAAAACTATTCTCTTTTATGGTTATTTTCTTAGATGTTGCAGCACTCTTCTAATGTCAGTGTGAAACCATGGTTGAATCACCAGTTCTGTATTCACAATGTGCGTATACATATATAAGTGCGTGGTAATTATAAAAACTTACTTAATTTACTAAAAATACATCATAAATGTAAAAAATATGTTTACATTTCATTGTGCGGGGTTTTAATGCAACTATTTTGCCGAAGTGTGTTCATAAATGTAGTGTTTATTGTGTGAAATAGCGCCGAGAGGTTAGTTCAATTTACAAACTTTTACAACAAATAACTTAAAAACTATAAGCCTCCTGCGGCTAAAAGTATATATATTTGCAATCAGGAGAACTCCCCCTAACCCCCCATTACCAACTTTTTTTTTGTACGCGGGGGATGCCAAACTAAAATTTTCCCGTTTTTTTCTTGTTTTGTAGGTCGCCTGTACATTTGTATTCCTCACCCGTGGGAAGCCTGGAAATAGCTACCTACACATCTTGCCACATAGTTGGGAGGCACTCGCACAAGTCGGACTCACCGTCGTGCGTAAACTCACGCCACCGATCATTCCCAGCAGTCCAAAGTTGTCGAAAACTATACAGTGCTGCCAAGTTTTTCCTTTTTAATACACTAGTCGAGTGGAACTTTTAGGCAATGACGTGAAATTTTCGATACGATTCGGCTCTCGAAAAACGACTTGCATTCGACACGACTCTCGCAATGAGGGTGATTATACATTTAAAAGTTCAGCTTGGGTTATGTTTTACTTACATATACAACGTTTATACACACGTATTATTTGCAAATAACAATTTGCAAAATGGTAAAATTTGCCGTATAAACGCTGAGTTAATTTTTTATTTGTAAATAACTAAATCACGCAAATAAGTATTGATTAGTGGTACTATTTGCAAATAAGCGCAAGGCGCCGCCATTCTTAGGTTTATTTTCTTTTCGATGGTCATCTTATTGCCTTTTTATAATCAAGACGTTGCCATTTTTTAACTTATTTTCTTTTTCGATGGTCATATTATTGATTTTTTATAATCAGGCAATATTAAAACAGAATTTTTCACCATCGAATAAACAGTGAGTTAGGTATTTCCAAATTATTTTTATTTGCAAATAGCTTACGTGTAAACGTAGTAATAGAATATTTGTTTACAAAGAAGCCACACTCATGCATCCTCTCGGAAATGCTACAAAAGTCATCAAATAAGAGCTGTGGAGTCAACAGCTGTGGAGTTTATGGTGGTTGGCCATCGTCACAAATATACATATGCACTATGCATGGCTTTTTACAATGGCGAGTCCAAAAATTCACTTTGCCGCCCACCTTCCTTTTGGTATACATGAAATTGCAAACACTGTTAATACATCCATTTTCTCATGTGCTCAAAATCGTACTTATCTAAATGGCTACATGTCCAAAATTATTGCTACGTGTTCCCAATTAATCAATCTTTGTATATTTATTGATTCCTGCAAAATTGGGCCATGTAATAATAAAATTAACACATTTTTCTGCATTGTTTACATATTTTTATATGCGTTTTGGCATTTCTCTCTCGCAATTGCACCAAGATGACGTCACGCAAAAATTACGCTCAAAAATCCTCTCTCATTGGCGCAATCTTGTATTCTATCATTCTTGCCCTCTACGTATATAATCTTATACACTAGCACTTACCGTAGTCTCCCACATGCAGGCGCCTTCATCGTTGGAGAATTCCGTAAGTGCTAGTGTATAGTCTCTCAATCGTGAGTGTATAAGATTATATACGTAGAGGGCACGATTGAGAGAATACTAAGGTTGCGCCGATCTCGGACCGCTATTCCTCTCTTAACGAGTTTGACAGAATCGTTGTTTGCATGACGTCACACTTGTGCAACTTGTTTACGTTTTCCTTGCAACATTTTTTTCTTCTTCTTCCATTCTTGCTCACGTTTTGGCATTTCTCCCTCGCAATTGCACCAGTGTGACGTCACACAAAAATTATTCTCAAAAATCCTCTCTGATCGGCGCAATCTTGTATTCTATCATTCTTGCGTAGAGGGTAAAGCACGCACATACATATGTACATTCATTTGTATGCACGTAGATATGTATTTGCATGAGTATCTACATACGGTTGAATGCTAAGTGAGAAAATGAAGAGAATCTGTACATAGAGGCAGTAGGTTCAGGATTGCACCACAGTAGCGGCATTATTATTGTGTACGGGCTCGGTAGTGTAAGAACGAACATAGATCTACTTTGAAATTGAATAAACCACCCTTAGGTTAGTGTAGGAACCAAGAGTGAGATCAATAGTATAAAAAAAAAAATAATAATAATAATAATAAGAATAATAATAATAATAATATATATATATATAACTAAAATTTTTGTTACTTTCGCCGTCGAAGTCAGTACGAATATAGGGACAGGGGTACTTAGGTAGGAAAAAGGCTCATTGAATAACTTACGAGGCACTTGAATTTAGTAATATTAAGGATTTATGAGTATTGTATTAGTAGTATAATTAATGAATTTTGAATAAATATTGTTGTTTTTTTGTTTGGCAAACAAAATAAAGAAAAATTATGTTCATGTCGTGAAATTAGAAAAGGAAATCTAAGGATGTGTGCTTAAATAAATTGGGTTGGTGTGGGTGTTGCACTAGAGCAATGGAGGGTAAATGGATGCTGCTGACTTATGGAGCCAATGACAGGGACATGACCGCTTAAGAAAACATACGGACTTTTGTCAGGATCAGGGGACTTTGCGATCGGTGGGAGTCACAGCAAGGTCCAAGGCTACGTCGTGTAGAAGGGGAGGGTTGACTCCACCTGACGGGACAGGCCTATCTCCTCTCTATCTTTCCGTCTATTGTAAGCTTCATGCATTAATGTATTTCTCCATACACAGAGGCATGAACTAAATAAGTGTTAACGTAGCTGAAAGTATGGCTAGTGGTAATGAGCCCCCCCCATTCCGACGAGTTTAGCCTGGGCTCGCCACCATGCC
>NW_023459564.1:0-15931 GCF_013731165.1 Rhagoletis pomonella | reverse complement strand
AGTTTAGCCTAGGCTCGCCACCATGCCCCCATGCCACCGAGCCGTCCCCGACAGCCAGTTACGTAACACATTAACAAGCATAGCACAACAGCCTTCGGAGTCTTGGCTCAAATCGCGCTGCTACACTTACCCTTAACACCGTTTATGTTAATAACCCCCTGTTGAGAAATCCCATAGCCTCACATGCATGCAATGCTAGACCGCATACACGGCAGTTCAAATGGCATGATGCAATAATACAAAGTGTTATCAGTTGGCAACTTCTCGCTCTAATTCCGCCATATTGACTGCCTTACGTGAAACAGTGTTACTTCTTTAATTATTCTTTGTCCATTAATATAGTTGAATGTTTTTTATTTTTTCTCAGTATACACACTTTGTTTTCTTAAAAAGGTATTTTATCTTATTTTATTTCATTTCATAACGAATATACTATAAAAATGCAAATTTTGTTTAGGAGAAAATGTTAAATTTTATATTTTTCCCCCATATGGGGATTCGATTCTTCCCGTTTTTCTTCTCGTTCTACTGAGCTAGGCAGTGTCAAATCGAGCTATCACAACTGATACCACCTTGTATTGTTACATCATGCTCAAATGGTCTAACTCAGCAAATAAAAAAACTCTTATTTTGCCACAGTCGCATCTCCCGCTCACACTTCTAAGTATGCTGGCGTCCTTAGAAGGCAATCTGAAGATGAGACTGGCCACACCCCCATATTTACCAGTTGGGCACAAATATCCTGTGATGATAAATACGTAAGTGATAAATGATGATACCCCCCTGACCCTACACGTCCGATAGAAAAGAGAGTAAGTATGATAGTGGAATGCAAGAAAAAAAACTACTGTGGAATGAAATGTGAAACGGTGTTAGTAAGAAAGTGACGGTAAAAAATGAAAATTAGTGGGTTATTGCGTTGGGCGCCATTGTTATGTAGCTGCATATTTGTACCCGGCGAAGCGGCATGCAGGCATTTTAAACCAAAAAAAAAAAAACGCGAGACCAAATATATGACTATCTACACGTGCATGTGCAAATGGCTACATATGCAGGTATACATATTAGAGGTATACGCCGACAGACTTTGCGGCGGCGGCGTGGTCAACTTCAAAAAGAAGGCGTGTCTGGAAACGCCGGCGCTATTGCCCATAAGGTAGATTCCAATGAGTCATGAGGCTCCTAATCTTATCATGTCATCAAATTATAATTCTATTTCATTCATTCATTGAATTCAAATATTGAGTGACTGCTGCTGATGGATGGGCGAACAGAAGAAAGTCTATATAGTATATACATTAGGTTTCTCATCGAAAATGCTTTTTTTTTTGAAAATTTAAAGACCCTACCCCCTAATTTGATTAGTTTTTATGAGAAATATTATTGCCTATTTTTATAGATTTTTTAAAGCCCATTTAGAGGTCGCGGCCTCTCGATTTAGGTCAGAAAAAAACGATTTTCTAAATTCATGAGTTTTTAAATGACTATTTTTGCTTGAATTTCAACGAATTTTTTAATTTTGACCATCGATAATTTCCACAATTTGAAAATATGTAGTACTAACGTACAAAAGAACGATTTTCGATGGGCACCCTAATATACATACATCTCTATGTACTCTACAAATCCGTATGTACTATTTCAATTTAGAGAAATAAAAAAGTTATTGGCGTAATTTATGTCGCTATAAATAAATTTTTGCAATAATCTTATCAACCGTTATGTTCAATTACGGAGTTCTTACGATGTTTTGCGGGTTATATATTGAAAATAAGGTTGCCCTACTTTTTTCCAAAAGTTTAATCCATCAACTCCCACCAGAACGGGCCTTCTTGACCCACTGTTTGAAAAATGGTTATAAATAGTTAAAATTTCCACTAATATATTAAGCGACAAATTTTTCTAAGGAGAACAGAATATATTGCAAAATAATATTAATTTTTACAAAAAAGGGGGACTTTAACTCTGTGTAGAAAATATTGCGATGCGCGGGAGCAAAACCTTCCTGGGGTTTGACCACTACTTAGGAATACTAACGTAATTTTCACACAGCCACCTAGTTCTTGTATACGTCTGTGGGAACTTGCGAATGTAAAAATTAGCAAAAAAAGTGTTTGCTTTTTATTAAAATTCTGTTTAAAATATTTAAAGAAACACACAGGAAAATCAACTAGTCCTTGTTTTATCTCCATTAATTGAGGAGTTAGGTGCAATAAGGGCTCTTCTGTTAAAACTGCTTTCTGAGATGTTGGCGTTAAAGTTTTGATGTGTATAACTTTCTTGTTGATGTAGTATATAAAAAAGTAGTACTGTTGTAGTATTGAAAAAAATTTTCTGCTGCGGAAAATCGTCAGATTACCAGTATTCGACCCTAATTTAACTGTAATAAACGCTTTCGATCGAAAAACGTGTTACCTATGTTTTTTCCTGAGTTACGCTTTTTTTTTGAAATGTTCAGTGGCCCAAATTATGCAAAAAAAAACACATTTTAAATATGTAATTTTCATTTCGTAAATTAGTGTTTTTATACGAGTAGTATTTAGTTCATTCAACCGATGTATTTCACACAACATGAAAATTTTGTACAAGATTCCTTAGGCGTCGAACGCCGCCGCCGCGCCGATTCTTTCGTAACTCCGAGGCGGCGTGTGAGAAATGACATAAAACGGCGGCGGCGGCGGCGTGGCCCGGCGGCGTATACGTCTAATACATATATACATACAAATGTATATGCACTAATATACATATGTATATACCTATGTGGGCTCAAATTGTAGCAATTCGAAAATTGAATGAAGTGAAAATCGGCTGAGTGAACAAAAATAAAAACATGAATTTTGTTTTGCCAATAGTGGCAGAAAAATAAAATGTGTACTGAATTCAAATTAATCTAAAAAAAAACCGAATTGCCCTACAAAAACCAATACCCGGGATATGTCTAAGCCAAGCAACAATAAGAAAAATTAGGTATGTAAATATGTAAAAATTAACTAACTAAACGGAATCTAAAAGTAAAGGAATGTGGCTGAAGCAAATGATGAAAATAAAAAAATCAAACGAACTATAATTTAAGAGAAGCCAGGAATACTGGTA
Source organism: Rhagoletis pomonella (assembly GCF_013731165.1). Taxonomy (NCBI): domain Eukaryota; kingdom Metazoa; phylum Arthropoda; class Insecta; order Diptera; family Tephritidae; genus Rhagoletis; species Rhagoletis pomonella. The sequence continues at coordinate 12,838 of NW_023459564.1, read as the reverse complement.
TAGGTAATTTAAACATACGCAAAGTACTAAAACAATGCAAAAGAGTAGCCGTGTTAACGACGCTGCTGCTGATAAGCGGCGGAGGCATAGCGCCTACCACTTATGCTCCCGCGGCGCTGCTCCTGTTGGCGTTGCTCCTCTTTGCGCTGTTACTGCTGATACTATTCTCCCTCGCTGTATCTAGCGAAACGTTGGTGTCCTTGACGCGGGGCTAGATCTTAAGTGGTGACATGCGGGCCCTTAGGGGTTTCCATGTCGGCATGAACTAACAGGGATGCTCCGCATGGGAACCTGTGTAGGACATGTGCTTACGCAGTTTCCGATGTGGAGATTACCGTACCAATGCGCCCAGGGGGGTTCCGCATTGCGGGGCTACGGGTGTCATAATCCCGGGTACCCCAGTCAAAGGCTACCAGTCCGAGTCGGTGGAGACTCAACTGGCAGAAGAGTCTACGGCTTTCGAGAGTCATACCAAAGACTTTAAAAATGGTGCCACGGGGAACAGATGCCCCCGGAGTGTGTTCGTCGGCGAGACGAGCAAAACCGGTGACACAAGCAAGGCTTGCAAGACTGGCAAGGCAAGCACTGGCATGGCTTACACGACTAGAAAAGAGTGAAAATAAGCTGGATGAAAGTGGTAATCGATGGAAATGCTGAAACTGTTGTAAACTGATGGAAAATGCTGAAAAGTTGTGTGCAAGTTGAGCAATTCGATCCGTTGCGAAAGCTCAGCGAGTGGTGTCACCTCTCCTGGATGTGGAGGGTGCCCACGAGCGAGGCGAGTAGGACGTGTGAGATGAGCAAGACGGAGCAAGATGGTGAATGTGTGTCGAGCAACTCGATCGGTTGAAAGTTGAGCGAGTGGTGTCACCTCTCCTGGATGTGGAGGGTGCCCACGACCGAGGCGATTAGACTTAAGAGACGGAGTATGAATGTGAAGTGTAGTAGTCGTGTAAGTCGTTCTAGTGTGGGCTGAGTCAGTTAAGTGGGTCAGGGTGAGTTGAGCCAGTCGAGCAAATCTCGCCGGCGAGCATTACTCCGGTGTGTTCATGGGTACGGCCCCTTTGGGGAATATCGTGGTGGCTGTGGTTTAATACCTAAATGCGGGTAGAACCAGCAATGGTTCAATGTGGAGTTGCATTGCAACCGGATGTCGTGATCCAGAGAACGTCAGAGGTTTAGGTAGGCCTCGGCCCTACCAAGGTGGTAAGTGTGTCCACCACATACTGCCAATTGGTACTGAAGTGCTTGCAGTTCAGGGCAGTGATTAATGCAAAAACTAATCCGTTGTGCCAAATGCGGGCACCGTGACTAAAGCCTTTTGGCAGGTAATCACGTAAAGCCTACATGCATCTCCCTCGATGTAACTGTACCTTAGACGGTCACAAGCCCGGTTTGAGAAAACAGGAGGGAAGACAGGGGGCTTTGGTATTTCCGGGGTACGGGCTTGACCACCCCGTCTACCCCAGTTAAAGGCTACCAGTCCTGAGAGTCATACCAAAGACTTTAAAAATGGTGACACGGGGAACAGATGCCCCCGGAGTGGGTTCGTTTGCGAGACGAGCAAAACTGGCGACACAAGCAAGGCTTGCAAGACTGGCAAGACAAGCACTAGCATGGCAAACACGACTAGAAAAAGGGTGAAAATGAAGTTGAACAAAAGTTGATAATGAAGGAAAATGTTTGATATGATGGAAAAGTGGTGCGCAAGTTGAGCAATTCGATCCGTTGCGAAAGTTGAGCGAATCATGTCACCTCTCCTGGTTAGAGCAGGGTGCCCACGAGCGAGGCGAGTAAGACGTGTGAGATGAGCAAGTCGAGCAAGATAATGAATGTGTGCAAGTTGAGCAACTCGAGTCGTTGCGAAATTTGAGCGAGTCACGCAACCTCTCCTTTGTTCCCGGAGGGTGCCTAGTGTGACGAGCGAGGCGAGTAAGACGGCGAGACGAACAAGACGAAGCAAGCTGATGAATGTGTGAATGAAGGAAAATGTTTTTAAGCCGTGGAAAATGATGGAAAAGTGGTGCGCAAGTTGAGCAACTCGATCCGTTGCTAAAGTTGAGCGCGTGGTGTCACCTCTCCTGGTTAGAGGAGGGTGCCCGCGAGTGAGGCGAGTAAGACGTGTGAGATGAACAAGCCGGAGCATGATGGTAGTCGTGTAAGTCGTTCTAGTGTGAGTTGAGTTAGTTAAGTGGGTTAGGTAGAGTTGAGCCAATCGAGCAAATCTCGCCGGCGAGCATCTGTTCAAGGGTACGGCGCCTTCGGGGAGTATCGTGGTGGCTGTGGTTTAATACCTAAAGGCGGGTAGAACTCGCACGGGTTCAATTTGGACTTGCATTTCAACCGGGTGCCGGGACCCAAAGAACGGCAGAGATTTTAGGTAGGTTTCGGCCTTACCAAGCAGGTAAGTGTGTCCACCACACACTGCCGATTGGAACTGAAGTGCTTGCATTTCAGGGCAGTGATTAAAGCAAAAATTAATCCGTTGTGCTAAGTGCGGGCACCGTGATGCTAAGCCTTTTGGCAGGAAATCACGATAAACCCTACACGCATCATCATCTCCCTCGCTGTAATGCTCCCTCAAAATTTCACTTCTGTTAGTGTCTACTGCCCAGTGGCTGTTGGCCTTCTCTGACTGTAATGTTCCGCACAGCTGCCGGTGATAACGTTGTTGTTGTCACTGACTAAGCTGTGCTAGGCAAGTTCTCCCTTGAAGACTTCTACCTTCTAGCCGTATACCGGTTATTTCAATAAAAGTGTGGGTGGTGATTTTTTCCCGGATGTATCTTTAAGGTGCGGTGAAGCTTTTGCACCGAGTACCGGTATATGTTGATGGTTATCTCGGTATATGCTTGTTATGTGCTGGTGGATATGTACCCTACAAGAATTGTGTGATGGAAACTAACACATTCTCATTTATTTTACTAACACATTTGCAAATTTTGCGTTGGTTGAAAAGAGACCACTATATAAGGCCATAAGTCGGAGGAAGACGGAAGATCACATGTACACAAATGTTTACATCACGTTTTGCATATTGCTCTTAAAAACTTGATAGCAGTACTTGATTGAGATCTCCATCACCAGTGAGTATCACATGATCAATCAAATGACTATCACTGTACTTGTAGGGTATCTATGGTTGGTGTGTGTGTATATGTGCTAGCGCGTTTGTAACTACCCTCTAGTACTGCTGGAGTCAATCGCTACTTTTCAACCGCTACTGCACCGACTCCTAGGTACGTAGCTACTCTGTTAACCCGTGTTAGTGCATATGGTAGTGCAGAGTCGAACCAGTCGGAAGCAGAATAGCTAAAAACTACGACAGAGGGCGCCCATAAATTACGCAAGTGACTACTTTAGTAACTCCCGGTAGTGCAGAGAGAGCCGAGGACATTGCCTTGTAAAAGTAATCGATGAAATACACTGCAAGTAGTCGGTCGGTAATTGACGGTGTTTATCAAGTAGCTACCGATTCATCAGTCATGTCACTCCCACGTACTGCAGGGTATCTGTGGCGTTTGTAACGGCGCAGCGGTGAGTTCAGCGGATGCAGACGTCTCACAATTTTTGTGGAAAGATATTGATGGTGACTATTTCAAGTGGCCGGCAAGTGGAGGTCCTTTTATTCACATATACATGTGTAAGTGCAGGCGATCATGGTAATTTGCCTATTGTCTACATACGTATATAAGCGTTTGGTATCCTGCAGGCATATATGCAAGTATGTAGATGTGGGGCATAATATTATGTGGGGCTTACCTCCAGTTCCAAAAATAGCACTACGTGCGGGGCTTTGCGGTCACCGGTACCGCGACAATCCGGTAAAACGGCACAACTTGGACTTAAAACGTTCACCCTGCAAAATAACTTGACTATCACAACGTTAGCACCGTAAATTTTGTATCTGGCCCGTTCGCCGCCGCTTCATCCTAATTATATACTTATGTTCTTACATATGTACAAAGAAAACTCAAAAGAAAAACCGCTGCTGTTTGGAACAATCACACCTTGAATTGAATTCGCATTGAATTAGTCACACATATACATACACACCTACATAAACACCATTGTAAGTTTAATACGATAGTGTGCAGAAACGGGTCTGGTTTTTTATATATATTTTTTTAATTTGTTTTGAATTTCGTTACAATCGCTTTTTTATTTAATTTATTTATTTTTGCTGAATTTTATTTACGTAGAATTAGTTTTCTGTTTTTTTAATCGCTTTACCGGGCTAAATATTTAGCGACGCTAGCAACCGTGTCAATACCGTCTGTTGGGTTGACTTTCCGATTAATTAGAGTGAATGGGCGTGCGTGAGCCAGAGGAGATAGCGCCAGGTGGATTAGGGCTACTGAACCCAGATCGTGTAGTCACACGAAGTATATCTCGGGTATTAGAGAACCAAATCGTAGGTTCCCTATTCACGCAAATCGACACAGGTATCTCGTACCCGGTGGACTTCGTGCCGACTGACTCCTTTAATAGGTGCACATCTAGAGTCTTTGGAGTAGTAGGTAGTGGGGAAAATTGCTCTGCTATTCAGATTACCAAGGAGGTGACCACTAATACAACAAATAGTAGCCTTAGCATTTCGCGCAAGCTGGAATAAATCCTTGAGATGTCGGAGCAAAACCAAGAGAATGTGCCATTTAGCGACTCTACAGCTCAAAATCCGTATGTGGGGGCCTAGTTCACCTGCAATAAGTGTTGAGCAGCTGAGGCGAATGATGGCAATGATGGCACAACAAAATTACATGTTGGCTCAATGCATGAACGAGGTTCGCCACATGCGAGATAATGTGACGAGCTTAGGCGAACGAGTAGCTGGAGTGGAAACATCCACACACTCAGCACGACCTGGCATGGCATTCACACCAGAAGCTAGAGGGGATAGATCGACCACTACGGAAGGAGGCAGAGATGGAGAGGGGGCCCACGGGAGAACCTTTTCGCGTTCACTAGATGATTCCAGTGCCAGGAAAAGAATCGACTTGGATAAATGGCACATGAAATTCAACGGAACTGGAAAGGGGATTACTGTCGAAAGTTTTACTTTTAGGGTAGAGAAAATGCGAGACCAATACGGTATAACCCATCACCAGTTATTTACCGACTTTCATTGTCTGGTGACCGGTAACGCCTTGAATTGGTATTGGCAGGTCCTGGAGGATCATGCAGATGATGAAAGCTTCGGCTACTCTGAGCTTAGATCAGAACTGCTGAGCCACTTCAAGACGGCGGAATCAGACTACGAAATCATAAGAGAAATTATGGAGAGAAAGAAACAAGCAATAGAATCTTTTGATGTGTATAGTGTGACTTTCCGCCTCCGTAAGAAAATTCCGGAGAAAGAGTTAGTTGGCATTATTAGGGACAACATTAAGCCGTATTTAGCCAATTTAACTTTTGCCTCCAAGATGGAATCACTATTCGACCTCAAGAGTGAGCGCAGAAGGGCCGAAAAGGTGATGCAGGAAAATAGAAATAGGCCTAAGCATGTAAATGAGATAGACTTTCCAGATTATACTATAGTACTCAAGGCCGAGGATAGTATAGTGGAATAAACAGGCAGGAATCAACGCGGCAAGCCACTACCACCCGTGTCTGTCCAGCATAATGTATCACAGTCAAATCGTCCTAGTGTGTCTTCGTCCACCATTGCGTCATTTTGTCCGTCCCCGTTCCACCTTATGTTGTGTTTCACTTGTGGCATGCCCGTTGATCATTTTATAAAGGATCCCGTAGAAGCCCAAAAATAAACTAGTTGTAAGTCATCGTTCCATGATATGGTTTGATTTTCATGTGGGGGTAACTCATCGTTTTGTGTATTTAAAGTAAGGGAAACTCGAAACTGGCCGAGGTAACCGGGGACTTAGGTCAGAGGAAGGAGCACCCGGGATAGGAAAACTTTGCAAAGGAAGATAGAATATGAAGCAGCACGTAGAAGAATATTTTGTGAGGAAAAATAGGAATGTTATGAAAATACAGAAGATGAGGGCAAAGAAGAACAATCTTAAAAGGATACGTTACAAGATTATTTCAACAATAGTCACTTTAAAGGGGGATAATAGATTTTTTGCGAAAACTAAAATAGGGGGATCGGAAGTATTAGCACTGTTAGACTCTGGAGCAGGAGCAAGTTGTTTAGGGGAAAATGCGAGCACCTAAAAGGCCAGGAAGACCTAATAATGCCAATTAAGGGTCAGAGCATTAGGATTGAAAATGGTGGGGAAACGTCGGTAACTGGTGTTGTTACACTCCCGGTAGAATGGGACGACATGACAAAAAATATGGAGTTTCTAATTGTGCCAGGTTTACAGCAAGAAGTTAAACCCCCCCTCAAGTCAAAGAATAATATTTCACTAATATGGGTCTAGAAAAAAGGCTCTTTAGAAGAAGGTATGCGTAATAAAGATTCAAAACACGAATTTTTAAAATCATATATTAAATTTTTCACTTTATTTATAAAACATTTTGATAACTTTAAACACATTAAATTTTTCTTTTTACTTATAAAAAAATGAAATGAAGAATTTTAAAATTGTTCGTGGTTTTTTGAAAAATTCTTCTAGAACTTCGTCAACTGAAAAATGTATATCTTTGTGAATATTCATAGATGCTAGACCGTTGAGCCTTTCTTGACATGTTGTATTTCTCAAATAGGTTTTACTTCTTTTCAGGCATGAAAAGCTTCGTTCAGGTGTGGCTATTAAAACGGGCAAAAGTGCCAATATACGTAAGATCTTAAAAACATTCCCAAAAGATGTTCTATTAGCTACTTGTAATGCTTCGAGAGCAGTTCGAATATGTTTGTGTGAAACTCGTTTTTTCACATTTTTACCTTCAGAAGAAAGTTTTGTTTCGAGCAGTCGATTACTTTTTCATAGAAAGCAAACAATTCTTCAGTTTTTTTTCGTTAAAATCATACTTTGGAAACAAAACACTAAAATTATTTAAAACTGATTTATGGTTTAGGAACCGGCTTTTCAAATGAGCAATATATGTATCAAGGAAGGGAATGCGATAGTATGCCTCGGCGTCTCCGGTTTTCACATTAAAGCAATTCTTTTGGCGACTGCTGTATGGAGGTACTTTGATTTCTGTACCTAGGTTGGTGCATACTTCTTCTACGTGTTCGAAAAGCAAATGAAAGTTTTTTTCTGCATCTTGTCGCATTTCTTCAAATTTCTTTAAAGCGTCGTCGGCTAAGCTCATTGCTTCTGCAAGATCTTCATCAGGTACTTGTAATTGCCGGCTAGCAAAGCAACAACAATTTATAAAAAAGCAAATGTTTGGCTGTTGTCGCTGTTCTATTAGAAAGACTTAATGACCTACTTAGGGTTTGCTTGAGTTTACAAAATTTTAATTGCTTTTCGGCTCTTATTGCAATTATTGCATAAAGAGTTTGTTGTGTGGGTTTTTATCTGTTTACCTTTGTTTCACATGTGTCTTTATTGTGCTGACTTTGCCTTTTTTTTTTGAACATGATATGTTTTATTTTGTTTTCTTTGGCTCGTGTGCCTGTTTATTAATATGAGTAAACTGGAGTGCTTATTGTTTGGGTTTTTTTTTTGTTATTACTAAGGTTTTATACTGTTTTAAGTCTATTCTTATGAATTATAATTTCTTTATTTTTATTGTTTTTATTGGTATTTCCTATGCTATGTGGTATTAAAGTAAAATTGTTATTCTTATCAATATTTTTAACCTTATAGTATCCGTTATATTTATTTTCTAGCTTATGGGAGGCCTCTTCTCTAACTAACACTAAATCTCCTATGTTTATTTCCATACTGTAGCTACTTTTGTCACAATTTGTTTTTTGTTTTTCTTTAGCCTCTTGGACTGATTTCCTAGCTCTTTGCTGTGCTATTTGAAGTCTATATTTTACTTCTTTGTCGTAAGCTTCGTGATTGTACAATGGGCTGATTTTATTTTCTGTTAGAAATTCGTAATTTGGTGGATTTTTGCGAATATAAGTTCAAAGGGACAATATTTATGTGTGGTTGATGGCGTCGTATTGTAACAATACGCGAAATATCTGAGGTATTCGTCCCAATCATCTTTGTCGCTGGATATGTATGAACGTATATATTCATTGAATGTCCTGTGACTGCGTTCTACAATACCCAAGGTTTGATGATGATACGGTGTTGAAGTTTTATGCTCAATTTTCAACAGTTTACACAGTTCTTTGAATAAGTTATTTTTGTATTCTGTGCCCATGTCCGTCATGATTGTTTTCATGTGCCCATAAATCAAAATGAAATGCTCGAACACGGCTTTAGCGACTGTTGTTGCGTGTTTGCTTGGGACTGGGATCGCTACCAAGTATTTGGTTAGATCGCATATAATGGTAACTGCATATTCGTTTCCATTTATCGACTTCGGTAATGGTCCGACTGTATCGATTTGTACAATATCGAATGCCTTCGGAGGTGTCTCCGTTATTGTCATTGGCTCCTTTATGTGCTTATTAGTTTTATTTTTCTTACAGTGGATGCAGTTCTTTACCTATTTTCTTACGTCATTTTTCATATTTGGCCAGCTATATTTCTGCTTGATTTTACCTGTCATGCGATTTATTCCTGGGTGTCCACCACTAATAGGATCGTCATAATATTTATGCAGAATTTCTTTAATTTTCCCGGGATTTGTCACATATATAACCTCTGGGGTTAGTGCGATTGTTAGATTTTTGAGAACTTTATTACCCATTTCTATAAATTTGCCTACTGCAGTATAATTTCTTTTAAACAATTTGTCCCCTAAGGACAATTGTATTTGTGCAAGTCCTAAATTGCCGGCTTCTCTTTTAAGCCTGGTAAAGAATTGTCAATCTTATCCTCAACAATTAGGTTGCTTGTATCCAAATAGCTACAAATTTTCTTTCCTTTTTTGAAATATAATTTCGGAGGATTGAAAACGAGCTCGGCATGTCTTTTTACTTGAAATTTATTTAGCGCTTCGTATATTTTGGGGTTCTCTTTGTGACTTTCTTTATTTTCAATACTACTGCTGGTATTTTTTGCTGCTGATCTTGTTGTTATTTTTAGTATTTTACTTGCTTCCACTGACATATCTTTTAGGTTTGTAATTGTTATGCGAGATAATGCATCCGCAATGTGATTTTCCTTTCCGGCGATATACTCCACTTCAAAATCGTACTCCTCTAAATCGAGTCTTACTCGTGTTAATTTAGACGAAGGACTCTTCATTGAGAATAGGTATGTCAAAGGACGGTGGTCGGTTTTAACTAGAAATTTTCTGCCATAGACATATGGCCTGAAGAAGGTTATGGCCCAATGGATTGCGGCTAATTCTTTTTCTATTGTGGCTTTGTTGATTTCACCTTTAGTGAATGACCTAGAAGCGTAAGCAATTGGTAACTGTTTGCCATCGTGTTCTTGGCTAAGGACTGCCCCACAAGCGTACCCACTAGCGTCTGTTGTTATGCAGAATTCTTTATCGAAATCTGGGTATTGCAAAAGGTTTGGACTAATTAATGCTTCCTTTAAGTAGACAAAAGCTTTTTGACATTCTTCTGTCCAATCGAAGGAAACATTCTTTTTGCAAAGCCTAGTTAATTTTCTTGAGTGCTCTGCAAAATTCGGTACAAATCTTCTGTAATAATTGCAGACAGCTACGAATCTCTTAACTTCATCGGCTGTTTTTGGTGTTGGGTAATTTTGGACTGTTTCGAATTTGCTTGGGTCGGGTAATATTCCCTTGTTTGTACATTTATGTCCTAAATATGTTACTTCTTGGCTGAAAAATAGACATTTATCTGGATGTAATTTTAGGTTGTATTTTCTGCAAGTGGAGAACACGTCTCTTAAGTTTTTTAGCATATGGTTTTCAGAACAACCTAATACAACCAAATCATCCATGTAGAGAAATGCTTGAGATGGTTTGAGGCCTGCAAATGCTAGTGTCATCATTCTTTGGAATGAATTCGGTGCTACTTTTAATCCGTAGGGTAGTCTTTTGAATCTATATGTGCCATTTTCAGCTGTGAATGAGGTTATATCCCTCGAGTCTGGGTGTAATTCTATTTGATGAAAACCTGACATAAGGTCCAGGCATGAAAAATATTTTGCTCTTCCAAGTTGATCTAAAATATCGTCAATTCTAGGAAGTGGGAATTTGTCTGCTGCTAATTTTTTATTTACCTGTCTGTAGTCAACCACTAATCTCCATCTTTTTTCGGTTGTCCCTGGAAGTGATTTTTTAGGGACTAGTAAGATTGGGCTATTGTAGTCTGATATGGAGGGTTCTATTATGTCATCTTCGATTAACTTATGTTTCCTTATTTCTCCTTTTTGTGTTTGAGGCAATCTATAATTTTGTATGTAAACAGGAGTGTCATCCTTCATGTATAATTTTTGTTTGTAAAAGTTATTAGAGGAAATTGGTTATGTTTCTAGTGCAAATATGTCTATGAATTCTGTGCATAATGTTGTTAACTGAGAGTTAGCAAATTTTGGAAAGTTTTTGGTTAATCTTTTTAATTTTTCTGTATCATTGCACTTTTTATTGTGTGAGGTTGTTTCAATTAGTGTGTAGTCATCTAGATTTTCAGTATTAATCTTGTAATTTTGAATAGTTTTGTTTGTATGTGTTGTGTTGATGATTCTAACGAAAGTTTGATCCTTATTTGTGATTGTGTTTGCTATGAAAATGCCTTCAGATAGTTGTTGATGCGGTATGAAGATGTTTTTGTTATCGGTGTTTACTTTAACTTGCCTAATGATTTCGGACCTAGCAGGGATCGTAATTGTATTGACAGACAGACAATTTGTTAGGTGCATTGTTATTGTTTGGGGAAAATCATATGGTCTTAGGATTAATTTATCATCTGTTTTTCCGTAATCTAAAATACAATTGTATTTCTTTATGAAATCTAGTCCTATTATTCCATCGCATGGTATTGGAAAGTCGTCTTCTACGACATGGAATTAGAAGGTCATCACCTTTTAAATCCGCTTTAACTGTGCCTAATGTGCTGGTTATACCCTGACCAATGCCCTTTAAATCAGTAATTTGCTCTGTATTTATTTTATGATTATTACTAACTTGATATTTTATAATAATGGAGATGTCTGCTCCTGTGTCTATTAAGAAATTTGAAATTGAATTATTTAATGATGTCCTTGTAGATATATAGCTGTTTAGATGTAGATTTAGCAGGCATATTTTCCTATCTACTGATTTTTAAGTGGAGTTTCCTGGTTTTCCGTCTGGGTGCAGCTGCGCACGTTACGGGTCTGGTTATAAGGTCTATTGCCGTTTTGGGTTTGTGATCCTCTCTGGGTATTATTATTATTTTTAGACCTAGAGTTATTGTTGTATCTTGGTTGTGGTCTAAATCTCCTACCTTGGTAACTTCGATAGTTGTTACTTCGGTAACCTCCACGGAAATTACTCCGGTACTGACTTTGTTGTCGTAAATTCAAAATTGTGTTTGAGCTGCCCGTTATTTCGGTACAGCTGTTGGTAAATTTGGAGATTGCGTCGTTCATTGTTGTGAACGTTCCCGCTTGCATGATCATTTTGACCTTGTCATAGCTTTGACTGCTGCTTGTGTTGAATATCTCGTTGCTAAGTCTGGATTAAGTCCATCCGAGATATAAGCTCCTTCTAATGATCTGGTGATTTTTTCTATTTCGGCGGTGTACTGATTTGCAGTTTTGCTGCGTTGTTGGATGTTCAGAAGTTTTGCTGTTAAAACTTCTACTGATTCACCCTTTATTGCAGTTTTTAGTTTTGCTTTTATTTGTGCTATTGTGCTTTCATTACTAATGAAGTTTCTTGCCGTGCCTTTTAGCTTGGTTTTTATCATGGTTATTGCTAAGGCTTCGTGGGCATCTTTGATTTGATCAAGTATATCAAGGGCGTCGAGGAAACTGAATTTTTGCTTAGACGCGTTGGTGTACATCGTTCAATTGTCTCAATTTATTCTTTATATAGTTTTTTATTAAAATAACAATAACGACAATTAAAAATGTAGTTACGCATGCAAAAATAGTGAACCATTTATTTGAAAGTTCTTCCTTATTTTCTATATTAAGGTGTGGTTCGTATCTAACCAGTTTATTTTCGTGGTTTTTCTCTGCCGCATTTTCCTTACCTACTTCGTATCCTGCTATTCCTATTAGGATGCCGTTTAATGGGATTTTCCAACATGCCATTTTCTAAATAATAACTTTAATTTTTTTTCTTTTATTTTTATTTATTTATTGACAAAAAACATTCCAATTTACTCGATATTAATTTTATTTTCTGTTTCTTAATTCTTTTATTTTTTTTTCTTTAATTCTATCCTATCTGCTGTATTAGTAGTCAAGTTTAGTAGCCTAAAGGTTTCCGCTATTTCCTTCTTTTTTTTAAATTGTCTACCTGCTCGTTTCCTTTTTTTTTGATTTTTATTGGGGTGGGTATTTTAGGAATATCTTCCTTTTTATTGAGCTTATTCCGTCGCCGATACTCTTCTATGGTAATCGGTGTCGGACCTGGCTTTATATTTTTACGGTTTTTAAGAAATTTTTCCGAAATTTTTATAAATTCTCTTATAGCGTCTTCGCATTTTTTAAATATCCTATGGGACTCTTCTTCGGTAGTGATTTCTTGCATTAGAGAGCGAAAAATAAAAATTTATGCTCTTGGTTAAGCGCCGTGAGGCTGCCCAACTTAATCTGACATTAGTTGAGAGTCGTGAGGCTGCGCAATTTAAATTATTAATTATACTTATAGATAGTGGCTGCCAGTCATGCTGCCAGTCAATATGCCGCTGCCAGTCAATATTCCACCCTTTTTATGCTGTGTTGCCGCA
>NW_023459563.1:48981-53808 GCF_013731165.1 Rhagoletis pomonella | reverse complement strand
ACGTCTACACAACTCGGCGACTCGGTAATATAAGTACTTTATAATCTAGTTTCAGTTTTGATTTAGGTACTGTCAGTCCACAGGGACAAAGGCGTAAGGGTTGTCGGATTTTCTGGGCGTACGAAGAGATGTTTCGAGTCATGGGGTGTCTCTCCGCATGCCGGACACTCATTTGGTACATCTGCGTTTAGTCTGCTCAGTTTCGAGTTTAACCTGCTGCAGTAGCCAGAGCAAAGTTGGGCTATTGTGGTTCTAGTCTTCCGAGGCAGATCAAGCTCCGTCTCGTCTATTTCCGGTGGTTGTGCGCCTAGACCGGTATTCACAGGTCTGGAGTCTACATAACTCGAGACTGAATCCCTGTGAATGCCGTTCAGGACCGGTCGATAAGTTGACGGGCATGCTGAGTGACTTATAGAGCGTTGTTTTCGTACGTCGAGAGAGGACTTTACTCCTGAATCACCTACTCAGTCCAAAGTAGCACTTGTTGGCAAGAGTGATTCTACGTTGGATTTCAATGCTGACATTATTATCGGTATTAATGCTGGTTCCCAAGTAAACGAAATTCTCTACTTTCTCGAAATTTAACTGTCAACAGTGACGTGGGTGCCAAGGCGCGAATGTGCTGACTGTTTGTTTGATGACAGGAGATACTTCGTCTTGTCCTCGTTTACCACCAGACCCATGCGCTTTGCTTCCCTATCCAACTTGGAAAAGGCAGAACAGACTTCGCGGTTTTTGTTACCGATGATGTCGATGTCATCGGCATAAGCCAGCAATAGCACGCTCTTGTAGTAAATTGTTCCTGAGCGGTTCAGTTCTGCAGCTCTTATTATCTTCTCCAACATCAGATTAAAGAAGTCACATGGAAGGGAGTCGCCCTGTCTGAAACCCCGTTTTGTGGCGAACGGCTCGGAGAGGTCTTTTCCAATTCCGACGTAGCTGGTGGTATTGCTCAGCGTTATTTTACACAGCCGTATGAGTTGTGAGTGGATGCCAAATTCAGACATAGCATCGTATAGGCAACTCCTTTTAGTGCTGTCAAAAGCGGCTTTAAAGTCGACATATAGGTGGTGAGTGTCGATCCTTTTCTCGCGGGTCTTTTCCAAGATTTGGCGTATTATGAATACCTGGTCTATGGTGGATTTGCCAGGTCTAAAGCCACACTGATAAGGCCCAATCAGTTCATTGACGGTGGGCTTCAGTCTTTCACACAATACGCTCGATAAGACCTTGTAACCTATGCTTAGAAGGCTGATCCCGCGGTAGTTGGCGCGAATGGCGGGGTCACCTTTCTTGTGGATTGGGCAGAGCACACTTAAATTCCAGTCGTCGGGCATGCATTCATCTGACCATATTCTGCACAAGAGTTGATGCATTCACCTTATCAAATCCTCGCAGCCGTACTTGAATAGCTCAGCTGGCAGGCTGTCACCTCCAGCGGCTTTGTTGTTTTTCAGCCGCGTTATTGCTATACGTACCTCGCCATAGTCAGGCGGTGGAACGTCGACTCCGTCATCATCGACTGCGGGCTCGGGTTCTTCGCCCCGGTTTTTAAACCTTCCGTAAGTCGCCTAACTCTCTGGTAAAATTTTCGGGCATTCCTCCTGTCGGCCAGCATTTCAAGCTCTTCGCACTCACGTATTTCTGCCTCTCTCTTCTTGTTGCGGCAAATACGTCTCGCTTCCCTCTTCAGATCCCTATAGCGGTCCCTCATAGCGCGCGTTGCCCCCGATTGCTGCGTGGCCCTGTAGGCGGCATCTTTTTTTCTCTGCAGCTTCCTGACACTCCTCATCGTACCAGTTGTTCTTTCGGGCTGGCTGTCTGTTGTGATTGCAGCTTTTCGACGCTAAGCTTTCCTTGCATATTTGGGCGCATATTTTTTGCTGCACAGAGGCGGGTGCGTATCTTGGCTGCAACAAGATAGTGGTCCGAGTCGATGTTTTGGCCTCGGAGTGTGCGTACGTGTAAAACACTGGAAGCGTGCCTTCCGTCTATCACAACATGATCGATTTGGTTTCTCGTTTTTCGATCCGGAGACAGCCAGGTAGCTTGATGGATCTTTTTATGCTTGAACCTAGTACTGCATACTACCATGTTTCGGGCCCCGGCGAAGTCGATCAGCCTCAATCCGTTGTCGGACGTTTCGTCGTGGAGGCTGAATTTTCCGACGGTGGTTCCAAAGATCCCTTCTTTGCCCACCCTGGCATTGAAGTCGCCAAGCACGATTTTGATATCATGACGGGGGCAGCGCTCGTACGTGCGCTCCAAGCGCTCATAGAAGAGATCCTTGGATGCCTCATCCTTCTCTTCCGTCGGGGCATGGGCGCAGATGAGCGAGATGTTGAAGAATCTCGCTTTGATGCGGATTGTGGCTAGACGCTCGTCCACCGGGGTGAACGACAGTACTCGGCGACGGAGTCTCTCTCCCACCACAAATCCAACTCCGAATTTGCGCTCCTTTACATGGCAGCTGTAGTAGACGTCGCAAGGCCCCAGACATTATTTGCCTTGCCCCGTCCAACGCATTTCTTGGATGGCGGTGATGTCAGCTTTTGTCCATACGACGACATCAATCAGCCGGGCTGAGGCACCTTCCCCATTAAGGGTCCGGACATTCCAGGTGCATGCCCTCAAATCGTAGTCCTTGAAACGTTTGCCGTGGTCGTCATCATAAGGGGGGGTCTCATCCGAGGCTTTGCCTTGCTTCTTCACTGGAAGTGGTTTTTACGTGGAGGGTCCCAAGTCCAGCGCACAACCCATTGCTGGGACGGGGGTGGTTTCGCAACCAAATACACGTTTATATAGCAAGCCGCTTGCTCCAAGCAGACACCCGCTTGCAGCCGCACCTACTGGTGAACAGACGCTGCAGACTTTAGTGAGCCCTTAAACTGAATAAGTCAGAGTGGCCCCACCGAAGCACCCTCTCTTTCTGCCGTGACCCAAGGCTCCACTCGGATTGGTTACCGCATCTCGCACATGGGTTCCTCATGTTGCCCAGAGTGCGCGAACGAGGACGCAAGAGTCGGGATTGAGTATAGCCATGCAACTGTAACTGCATACCCAGCGCAATGACTATACCCCATTGCACTCCTTGCTAAGATTAAAGTACCTTAAAACACATAACTGGTGAGCAATAATTTCGAATGTAGAGCAATAATGTTATCGACATGAGCACTATAAATGCGATCCTCACTGGCTGGCGGAATATAAGACGCGCAGAGTTATAGCAGTCCGGAGGCACCTTTCAGTCGCACACAGAGCTGATCAAGCATGGAATCGGTGCTTTTTAATGCTATCGAAGACGCCTGAAGCTAACAACGGGAGGCAATGAGCATGCCCCCACCTCCACAGCAACCGGTTTTTACGGAATCTTGATCCTTACGAAAATCGTCATAGCGGTTGAGATCAAAAAATCAGCATCGAAAAATGTTTCATTAAGCCATGTCTCGATTGTGACGAATACGTCATACTCCAATTGCGAACTCAGCAGGCGCATATCCTCTGACTTGGTTCTTAAACCCGAGGCATTGTGAAAGTATATTTTAATAGATTTGCGGTCATTAGAAGCCGGCTCCGCTAAGCTGTTTGGTGATCGGGCATTGTTTTCTCGAAAAAACGAAACGGACGAACGGCCAATTGATATGTCAGAGGTCTGAGTTTAATATAGATTCAAATGCGTACTCAGGAACACCTAATTTGAAATTTATCCTTTTCAAGTCAGCATCAGGTGTACCTTTTTTTACCAGCTTGTAGCAAGACATACTGTTTTTATTGACAGTTGAGTGCTTAGCGACATAGTCAATAATATTATTCTCCGTGACTGATTTTGAGAAGGAAGATAAGTGCAACCACTTGAGTCGAACTGCAACCTCCAACTCAATATTTGTATTAGTTACCGGGCCTTCACAGCAGGAGCGATTAAAACGCAGATTACAGAATCCACTACAAGGCACTATGTTAGAGTCATTTCTTGCAAACCGCTTTTCACATTTATCGCAGGCGTCGGTCATATTACGAATTTATTGAATTTCACAATAGCGCGGTAAAGAAACGTCTACACAACTCGGCGACTCGGTAATATAAGTACTTTATAATCTAGTTTCAGTTTTGATTTAGGTACTGTCAGTCCACAGGGACAAAGGCGTAAGGGTTGTCGGATTTTCTGGGCGTACGAAGAGATGTTTCGAGTCATGGGGTGTCTCTCCGCATGCCGGACACTCATTTGGTACATCTGCGTTTAGTCTGCTCAGTTTCGAGTTTAACCTGCTGCAGTAGCCAGAGCAAAGTTGGGCTATTGTGGTTCTAGTCTTCCGAGGCAGATCAAGCTCCGTCTCGTCTATTTCCGGTGGTTGTGCGCCTAGACCGGTATTCACAGGTCTGGAGTCTACATAACTCGAGACTGAATCCCTGTGAATGCCGTTCAGGACCGGTCGATAAGTTGACGGGCATGCTGAGTGACTTATAGAGCGTTGTTTTCGTACGTCGAGAGAGGACTTTACTCCTGAATCACCTACTCAGTCCAAAGTAGCACTTGTTGGCAAGAGTGATTCTACGTTGGATTTCAATGCTGACATTATTATCGGTATTAATGCTGGTTCCCAAGTAAACGAAATTCTCTACTTTCTCGAAATTTAACTGTCAACAGTGACGTGGGTGCCAAGGCGCGAATGTGCTGACTGTTTGTTTGATGACAGGAGATACTTCGTCTTGTCCTCGTTTACCACCAGACCCATGCGCTTTGCTTCCCTATCCAACTTGGAAAAGGCAGAACAGACTTCGCGGTTTTTGTTACCGATGATGTCGATGTCATCGGCATAAGCCAGCAAT
>NW_023459563.1:47642-48881 GCF_013731165.1 Rhagoletis pomonella | reverse complement strand
CCAAGCCCGATATGGTTCGAATGTTAAGTGCGCACTTGGAGTACGACGTCATGGTTATCGTTGAGACCTGGCTCAATGCAAATTTTTTCGATGCGGAGTTTTTTTGACCCGAACATGTATGATGTTTTCCGGAAGGACAGGGATCCCATTAAATCTGGATGTAGCAGAGATTGCGGCTCGTAACAATCTCCAAGCCTCGTTCTTTCCTCTTCTGAACGAGGACCCGATTTTAGGTCAACTTTGTGTTCGTGTTAGCGGTTCCCTGGGTTTACTGTATATCTGCGCTTCTTACATACGTCCACTTAGCTGTGTTAGCTTATATAAGTCGCATGTTGACAATGTGTTAGCTCTTCATCGAAATTTTGGTAATAGTCAACTTTGCGTGCTTGGTGATTTTGATCTAAGTAACTAATGCTGGTTGTATTTAGATAATAATTTATTCTTGACTCCTTCAAATGTACACAGTCCAGTGGAGTCTTATGTTATTGATAACTTCTTAAGTATTGGCCTAACACAAATAAATGGCCTTGGAAACAATATGAATCGACTTCTAGATTTAGTCTTTGTAACATACAATATAAACTTTGTAATATCACAGCCTTCGTCTTCGATATCTCCTCCTAACTTATATCACTTGCCGCTGGAATTAGATTTCAAATTTTTTGAATATTTTGATGACCCCCTAAAAAAAAATATCTCATACAATCGTCTTCGCAACAGTGCAGTCGAACAGTGTGGACGTGTTTATGTTAATCTCTTGCGGTGTTATTTTTTGCCAAATATAATGGGGGATTCGTGTGGGGTTTGTGAAAAGAAAGAAAATTACTCTGCCATCCTACATTGCGGTGGGTTTTGCAAAAAGCGTTTTCACCGTGCTTGTCTTAAAGGCCAAATATTGGAATACGATATGAATCTTTTGAAAAAGAACCGGAACATTGTTTATCTGTGTAATGACTGTATGGACATGCCTGGAAAGCTATGTAAAGCCTATGACGCTGTCTTGGCTTCGCAAACCCATGGTTTTGATTCGATTATTATGGCTTTTAACCGGGAATTTAATAAATCATTAAAACTCAAGTTGATAATACTAATATATCAAAATATAACCCTGCCAACAACAACATCAAGGGTATAAACACCGATGTTAATGCTGCCAATCGCATTTTCGCAAATTCAACGAACTCTAGTGTCTGCCTAACTGCATGCAATAACAACTCTATTCATCGTTCTCCTAATTTG
>NW_023459563.1:42630-47542 GCF_013731165.1 Rhagoletis pomonella | reverse complement strand
AGAAGGCAAGACAGCAGAAGCGACAGTTAAGTCATGCAAATTAGGAGAACGATGAATAGAGTTGTTATTGCATGCAGTTAGGCAGACACTAGAGTTCGTTGAATTTGCGAAAATGCGATTGGCAGCATTAACATCGGTGTTTATACCATTGATGTTGTTGTTGGCAGGGTTATATTTTGTTATATTAGTATTATCAACTTGAGTTTTAATGACTTATTAAATTCCCGGTTAAAAGCCATAATGATCGAATCAAAACCATGGGTTTGCGAAGCCAAGACAGCGTCATAGGCTTTACATAGCTTTCCAGGCATGTCCATACAGTCATTACACAGATAAACAATGTTCCGGTTCTTTTTATACCCGAGCGCACTTGTGCACAAGGGTATTATAACTTTGTTCACATAACGGTTGTTTGTAACAGGCAAAACGAATCGAGATAGATATAGACAAATGTATACATAAATGATCAGAATGAAAAGAGAAATCGATTAAGCGGTGACTGTCTGTCCGTCCGTCCGTCCGTCCGTCTGTGCACACGATAACTCGAGTAAAAATTGAGATATCTTAACGAAACTTGGTACGTGAACTTCTTTTGGGCGTAGGACGGATGGTATTGAAAATGGGCGAAATCGGACAATAACCACGCCTACCTCCCATATAACGGTAATTTAAAAAAATACCAAAACTGCGATATTTTAGTAACTACTAAAGATAATTCACTCAAAATTGATACTTACAATGAGTTTCAGACGGAAAATATGAATTTTATAAATTTTTGGAAAATGGGCGTAGCCACGCCCACTTATGGTTACATGTGTATATCTTGGTAACCGCTACACCAATTTCTTCCAAACTTGGCACAGTTGTTGGCCTTAGTACAGCATACTAAATGGCTGAAAATTATAAAAATCGGACAATAACCACGCCTACCTCCCATATAACGGTAATTTTCAGAAAAACGAAAACTGCGATATTTTAGTAACTACTGAAGATAATTCACTCAAAATTGATATTTGCAATGAGTTTTAGACGAAAAAAAAGGATATTACAAAATTTTGGCAAATGGGCGTAGCCACGCCCACTTATGGTTACATGTGTATATCTTGGTAACCGCTACACCAATTTCTTCCAAACTTGGCACAGTTGTTGGTCCTGGTACAGCATACCAAATGACCAATGGCCAAATTTCTAAAATCGGACAATAACCACGCCCACATCCCATATAACGGTAATTTCGAGAAATACAAAATCTTCGATAAATCAGTAAATATTGAAGCTAATTTATTCAAAATTGATGGTTGCAACAATTCTTTACCAAGAAATACGTTTATGACAAAATTTTGGAAAATGGGCGTGGCACCGCCCACTTATGATCACATATAAGTATATCGGTAACCGTTCTACCAATTTGTACCAAACTCGGTATGGTTATTGTACTTGCCACGTGTAAGCAAAACGTTGAAAATTATTGAAATCGGACTAAAATTACGGCCGATTCTCATATAACGGTAAATTTAAGAAATGCTTGAAACTTCAATATTTCGAAATTGAAGGACGCTAATTTACTCAAAATTGATACACCTCGGCTTACCATCTAGCGGAAGGTTTCGGAAGGGTGAAAAAACATATATTTAATACTTGCGCCGGGTATTTAATGTTCGGCTCCGCCCGAACTTAGACTTTCTTACTTGTTCAAAAGATTCATATCGTATTCCAATATTTGGCCTTTAAGACAAGCACGGTGAAAACGCTTTTTGCAAAACCCACCGCAATGTAGGATGGCAGAGTAATTTTCTTCCTTGTCACAAACCCCACACGAATCCCCCATTATATTTGGCAAAAAATAACACCGCAAGAGATTAACATAAACACGTCCACTCTGTTCGACTGCACTGTTGCGAAGGCGATTGTATGAGATATTTTTTTTTAGGGGGTCATCAAAATATTCAAAAAATTTGAAATCTAATTCCAGCGGCAAGTGATATAAGTTAGGAGAAGATATCGAAGAGGAAGGCTGGGATATTACAAAGTTTATATTATATGTTACAAAGACTAAATCTAGAAGTCGATTCATATTGTTTCCAAGGCCATTTATTTGTGTTAGGCCAATACTTAAGAAGTTATCAATAACATAAGACTCCACTGGACTGTGTACATTTGAAGGAGTCAAGAATAAATTATTATCTAAATACAACCAGCATTAGTTACTTAGATCAAAATCACCAAGCACGCAAAGTTGACTATTACCAAAATTTCGATGAAGAGCTAACACATTGTCAACATGCGACTTATATAAGCTAACACAGCTAAGTGGACGTATGTAAGAAGCGCAGATATACAGTAAACCCAGGGAACCGCTAACACGAACACAAAGTTGATCTAAAATCGTGTCCTCGTTCAGAAGAGGAAAGAACGAGGCTTGGAGATTGTTACGAGCCGCAATCTCTGCTACATCCAGATTTAATGGGATCCCTGCCCTTCCGGAAAACATCATACATGTTCGGGTCAAAAAACTCCGCATCGAAAAAATTTGCATTGAGCCAGGTCTTAACGATAACCATGATGTCGTACTCCAAGTGCGCACTTAACATTCGAACCATATCGGGCTTGGTTCGGAGCCCTGAGGCTTTTTCAAAATATATTCAGATACGCTCTTTTGGCCCGGGGGAGCTGCCCTACTTGTTTTTGATAAAAACGGAACTGCCGAACATTTACGTTGGTTGGCCAGATTTCTGGCTTTAGGAGATTAGTATAAAAATACTCTGGAATACCTAATTTGAAGTTTACATATTTGAGTGAATTCACATTGGCATCTTTCTTTGTCAGCTTGTAACAGGCAATTTGTTGCTTATCAATGCTGACCTGATTCACAACATAGTTTGCAATATCATCTTCAGTAACAGATGGCTTAAACGAAGATAAATTGAGCCACTGAAGACGCGCAACTACTTGGACAATTTCTTTCGTTCCACTGTAATCCAATTTGCAATCGTCAACACTGTTAACATTGACATTAGTTTCGATTTCCGCAACAGCGCCAATAGCAGACATAACAGAAAGCTTTGCGTTGTATTGCACGGAATAGGTATAGGCAGCAGTAGACACAACAGGACGCTTATTAGATTGCACAGAATCAACGCCAACAGCAGCAGCCTAGCTTAAATTAGTATTAGGGGCCACTCGTTTGGTAGACCCAATGGGAGACGAAGCAGATGAACGAGCGTCGTTTACAGCGATCATTTTACAAGTAGTCGATAAAGCAGAATATGTTTCAGAAACACTAATATGAACTGTGTCTGTGTCATGCTTGCTTGTTGACATTCTTCCAATATCAGCAACAGTCGGGCGACTAGCAGCGGAGTTATGCACAGATGCGCCGCCGCCAACCGACGGGTTTTCAGAAGACGAAGCAACCAACTACGACGAATTTGGGAGTGGCGAGAACATAAGTAGTTCGATATCCGAAGATCGGCAACCGTTTAAGCCGCTATTGCTGTTGTGAGTGATTGCATCAACAACAGCACATTTCAGGGCACCTACTTCCGTAGCTAAAGCATCAACGCAAGTGGCATTGTTGTTGCAATTTGAAGATAATAGAATGACTTGGTTTTTTACTAAATCAATCTGGGTGGTTAATTCTCTGATCTTCACTTCGAAAGCCGTCATAATTGACTCTAAGCCTAGTTTTTGAGTGGCAAGGATCGACTCAAAAATATTGCAAATTTCGTCCGGAGTATCAACACGGGTAGCCAATATGCCGGTGGGCTTTAAACAACCTCACGTCATATTCCGTGATAGGACCTTCATAACAGGCCCTATGAAAGCGCCTTTTACAAAAGCCATTACACGGCACAACTGAAGAATCACTCCTTGCAAGCATTTTGGTGCACCCTCCACAAAAATCCGTCATATTTAAAATATGTAAGTGTCTTTAAATATTTGTAACATGTAGAAACAAAGCAAAGCAAAATTAGAGAGTAATCGAAAACACGTCTACACTCGTTGACAGCTAACACTTTAGGAACATTGAAATAAATTCTGCTGAGTAATAAGGGATAATCAAGGTTACCGAAAATTACATCGAAAATGATGGAAATGGACAGGAAAATTCTTCGGTTACACAACGGCAATAAGTTAATTAATTGACAACGTAAAAAATAGCATGGGATAGGGTCGGAGAAGTTAAGCGATCTTAAGGCGCTGGACTGACTAAATCCTGTTTATGTGGACTTGGAAATAAGGTCTCCAAATAAAGGTAGCATACTCTAATCTTGACCGAACAAATGCAGAGTAGAAGACTTTGTGAGTATAGGTATTCAAAAACGCTATACTGTTGCGTTTACAAAAGCAAGCATCGAAAATTAATTAGCTACGATATAATTGACATGTAAAGTAAATTTCGAATCGAAAAATACTTCGAGGTCCTTAACTACGTTGAGAGACTCCAATCTAGTATCGGAAATACGGTATGATATGGGTAGCCGTGTAGATTGTTTTGAAAAGGTCATTTGGTTACATTTTTTTATGTTAAGAAATAAGCGATTCTTAACACACCACAAAAATAATCTGTGAAGATCAGCTTGAAGTAGAAGCGCGTCATTATTAGATCTAATAACTGTGTAGACTTTTAAATCATCTGCGTATAAGAGATACTTAGATGTAGTAAAGCACGACCCGAAGCCATTATAAATATTAAGAAAAACAATGGGCCCAATATACTACCTTGCGGAGCTCCAGAGGTGAGCAAAAAGGTCTTCGAAGAAGCGCCATTAAGAACAACAGAACTAGTTCTGTGTGAAAGGTAGGTCTTTATCCACAGAAGCATGGACGAGTGAAACCCAAGCTGCGAAAGTTTACTAATTAAAATCGTATGCGAAATTCTATCAAATGCCTTGGAAAAGTCCGTGTATCC
>NW_023459563.1:36387-42530 GCF_013731165.1 Rhagoletis pomonella | reverse complement strand
TTGTGCAGCTGGTGATGTTGTTTGTTCGAAGAATGTGTAAGTCGCAAACAACAGCAACTCTAATAACGTATCAAGTCCACTAACAATGTAAGCTCCATCGTTAAATATCTCTCCTGCAAAAAGTTCTGTCGGCGCGGAAGCCGTTCTTGTATTAAATGAAGGCACTGGTTTAATTGAGAATGCTTCTGCGCTCCCAGCAACCGAAGTAAATCGCTTTCTACAATCATATGCAGATGCTGCAGCTACTGCTGTTGATACTGCGGCCAGTAAGGACGATCCTACCCGCTTACGTGCCAAAAAGGCCAGCTACAACAACAAAAGCGCAAATCGCTCAAACAGTCAGAAAAATGCAGAGCCAAACAGAAATGACAAAACGCGTTACATCGTTGCTGGTTCGAACGCTAACGGCGAACTTGATGTTGCTGTTCGCCTCAAATGGTTTCACTTACGCTCGTTCAAACTCTATTGGGATGTCCTGTTTCAGGATACCAAAGTCGAAGGTTGTTTTAATTTATTCAAAACCTATTTATCTGACTGTCGCTCAAAGTAAGTGGTTCTCGAAGGATTTAAACTGTCTACAAAATTTGAGGAATAAGTTTTATGTATATCGTTTCTACAAAAATGAGTTCTGTAAACTAAATAAGACCCGTTACAATAATTATATTCGCGATTTCGAGTCTATTAAGGTTTGTCCAAAGAAATTTTGGTCTTACATCAAATCGAGGAAATCTGCCTAAAGTATACCCAAGACTATTTGTTTATAAACAAAATAAGGCGGCTTCTGTATCCGAGGCTGTAAATCTCTTTGCAGATTTCTTTTCATCTAAATTTGTATCGGAAATGACCTGTTGGGGGATGAACTGTCAATTACTCGAAAAAACTATTCAAACAGCGCGTATTCTACCGAAGACCTAGGTTCGCTTGCTCTAAAGGAAGATGATATTATCGAGGGTATCATGAACGTAAAAAACTCGTCTCAGATGGACGCAGATGGCTTCTCAGCCATCTTGTTCAAAAATTGCTTTTCCCTAGTGAAGCCTCTACTGCAAATCTTCAATAAATCTGTTTGCGAAGGTCTGTTTATTGATGACTGGAAGCAAACGTCAATCACGCCAGTCTTAAAAACAGGCAATAAGTGCGACGTTGAGAATTATAGGCCGATTAGTAAATTACCCACAGTTGCTAAAATATTCGAAAATATCGTCAAAACTAAACTTTATTTCATTGTCAAGGAATTGATCTGTCCAAACCAACATGGCTTTGTTCTGGTAGATCTACGGTGACAAATCTTGCAGTATTTGCGGAAGATTGCATTTCAACTTTCCGTAATGGCTTTCAACTAGATGTGATTTACACAGATTTTTCGAAAGTCTTCAATAAAATCTCCCACAACATCTTATTAAGCAAGGAAATTATTGCCGTTGCACGTCAGAATAATCTTCCAAATGACTTTATTAATCTATCTTCTCCATGTCCTCCAGCATCAGAATCCTCAGTCTCAAAAGAGCGTGTAACGAAATCTGCTTCGGATAATAACGATCCTGTAGTATCTTCCCTTTCCCCCATTGAAGTGGTGGCATCATCTTCAAAGCCCCCACCGCCTTCCCCATCCTCAACTGCTAACGCAGTAACTCAACCCCCTCCGCCGCTACTCCAGTCTGACACAAGGAAACTAGTTGTGGTTCCGCCAAAGAAGTCAATCTTTGTCTCTAGATTTTCGAGAGACATTACCGAAGACGATGAAGAACTTTATATCTCATCAAAAATTACAACTGTCGACTTAAGCATCAGAAAATTAAATTTTAAATACGAAAGAAATATCGCTTCTGTAGTACTTATAACTTGCTGAATTTATACTTGTTTAAATAAAATAATAATTGTTTAATTTGTTTGTAAAATCAAAATGTAAAGAAAATGGAATTCATTCATAAAAAATTTTTTATAGAATAAACACATCTTTTTTAAAATAAAATTAAATTGCATATATATAATACACGCTATTATCCTTGCTATTTGTAAAATATAACTTCTTCCTGCCAGATTAAATAAAAAAAAGGAATTGACCAAAGCTAATTTAATGAAAAAGTGATAAAAAAGGGATTTTTGAGAAATAATTGGACAGCAAATCGCACTATTAGCAGCCCTAAAATAGAAGCGACAAAAGCGAGCAGAGTTGAATTTAAGCATTACAGCGAGGGAGTGTATAAGCTAAAACCCGGTAATAGCTAACAACATTATATGCGGCACTGTGTACCCGGCACCGGTCAGCAGTCATCACCACGACCACTTACAACAGCAATAGTTACGGCAGCAGCAACAATAGCGGTACCAACAACAAAAAGTTCAAAGTGCCGATAACGGCCAACATTTTTTTACCAACAACGCAGTTACAGTCAACTTTAAAATTGCAGCCAATATTGCGACAACAGCAACAACGTTAATAGGCAATCCAGTGCACAAAATTATAAAACATCAATAAGTCATAATAGCATGGTTCATTCATATTGAGGCTCAATTCGCATCAAAAAATATTTCGTTGGATAATACCAAATACGAGTACCTCATAATTTCACTTCCCCAAGAGGTAATTATGACGGTGTTTGATATTATTTAAACCCCTCCTTCAGAAAGTAAATATGAGAATTTAAAAAATCATCTTATAGAACGACATTCGCTGAGTGAACGTAAAAGATTAGACCAAGTGCTGTCTGCTTCAGAACTTGGTGATAGAAGTCCCTCCGAGTTATATCGATCTCTCTTGGTTTTAGCAGGTTCACATTTCAGTGTAGATTTATTAAAGAAACTTTGGCTAATAAAATTGCCAAAATCGGAATATTGCTTTAACTGCATCAAATGCTGTAAATATTCAGGATAAAGTTAAATTAGCTGATGATATGTGGGAGGTTATGAATAAAAGTGAAGTTTGTAGCACTAGTATAACGAAAACAAGTTCACACATCGAAAGATCAATGGAAAATTTCGTTAAAATTACTTCTTCTATGTGTGAAAGTTTTGCAAAGTTGTCCATGGAAATTTGTTCTATGAGGCAGACCATGGATAATAGATCAGCAAGAGCTT
This sequence comes from Rhagoletis pomonella, assembly GCF_013731165.1. Classification (NCBI taxonomy): domain Eukaryota; kingdom Metazoa; phylum Arthropoda; class Insecta; order Diptera; family Tephritidae; genus Rhagoletis; species Rhagoletis pomonella. The sequence goes on along the minus strand of NW_023459563.1, from coordinate 39,452 downwards.
CTAGACCATTTAGTAGGAATCGTTCGCGAACAAGGTCAAATCCTCAAAACTGGGTTTGTAGATATCACTATCGATTTGGCAGTAAAGCAAGAAAATGCGAACAACCGTGCTCATACAGGCAGCATGAGTCGCAGGAAAACTAGTTCCACCTATTACTTCGGCGACAAGTAATGGGTTAGACAAATTTCAACACGTCGCCTATTTGTTTATGATAAAGACAACAAGTTACAATTTTTGATCGACAGTGGTGCTGAAATTTCAGTTCTTCCTTTTTCAAAATTCAATAATAATGCCAAATGTTCTGATTTATTTTTAACGGCAGCTAACGGTACTAGCATAAAAACTTAAGGCGCGGTTCCAATGCAGGCTTGCTTTGCGCGCCTTGCTGACTTCAATTTGCTTTGATTTGCTTTGAAAACTTGCTTGGCCGAATGGTGGCTTGGGACGCTGTCAAAGTAACCAGCTGTCTGGTTGAAAAGCCAATGTCTGTTCCCTTAACGTTAATAATTATTTCCTAGAAAACTCTAAGAAATGTATCAAAAACTTTCAGATTTATTTTTCAATTCATGCGAAATAATGTTTGTATTTAAAAGAAATGATAATTATGATACAAACATATCTATATCTACATTTACTAAAAAAACCTATAACTTAAAAAAGCGATTTACTTGATGAAAAGAGCTATAAGAAGTTTTTTCCTCTCGTGTAAAATTTGTAAAACTGGGCTTCGCAACTTTTTACTATAAGATAACGATATGTTAAATATAAATATGGAAACAATGAATCATTTTTATTTCATTTCGAATTACCTGCATTTTCTGTGACTTTTTTAAATTAAGTAAGCAAATTTTTGTTTGAATTTATAAGTTTTGACACTTCTCGCAGCGAAGCAAGCAAAGCAAGCCTTCATTGGGCCAGCACCTTTATGGTAAAAAAATAATAAATGTAAATTTATGTTTAATAAGAGAATTTCCATTTAGTTTTATTATAGCAGATATAACACAACCAATAATTGGAGCAGATGTTTGAGCAAAATATGGCCTTTTGGTTTATTTGAGAAATAAACGTTTAGTAGACCCATTGACAAATATTTCAGTAAGTGCAATATCTGGTTTTTCGAAAATATCGTTGCCAAAATTATTTCCTGTAGAAGATAAGTATACAAAATTACTTAACCCTTTCGACCCGGATGGTACATATGTGTACCACTTAAAGTTTAAACATACCTTGAAGTTTCTAATTGAATGTTTCTGGATTGTGAAATGTACCTTATCGTCTCTAAGGTTTCCTGAATGCATTCCTAAAGGTTTCGTTACATTTGTTTGCTGTTTGTGTTTACGACGCCGTTATTTGTGAGTTGCGTTCCAGCAAAATTGAAACGCGTAGTTGGTTTTTACATGATATTGAGTGCTGAAGTGCCGAAAATATTGAAAATAAAGCAGAATTGAAGTTTTTACGAATTTTGACAATTGTGGCAGGTAAGTATTTATAAAAAAATATTGGTTTTATGGTTATTTTAGTGAATGGTACCTATATGTACCTTTCGTCCGGTATGGTGGTACATATATGTATTAATAGTCCGTTGGGTAGTAGATATTGCAAATCCCCGTTTTGAAGAAATTTTGTTGTTCTTCTAGAAAATGGATCCTGAAGATATTCGAAAAATTCTGGAAGATGAAGCTGATAGTGCTAGCGATTTAGAAGACTTTTCTGCAGGAAGCTCTGATGAATTGGTACCAAGTGGTGTCTCTAGCTCCAGCGGTAAAGATGATTCCGCAGAAGACGGAAGCTCTGAAGGACTGTACAAAGTGGTGCTTCTGGTTCCAGCGATAACGAAGATTTAGCAGACGACATAGTGAGTGAGGCTGTCGAGGAAGTAGCGTCGAATGCATGGGTCATTTATAATGACCTGAACCGAAACAAGATTCCTTACCTGAGGCATTGATCCAGGAAGGCTTACAAACCACAGCCGTTCGTCGATCAATAAAACCAGGCCGCGCACCACTAACTCTCAATCACAAGGCAATGCATCTTCCTGTTGAAGGAACTACCCGACGTCGTTGTACCAGTTGCAGTGCTCAAAACAAACAGAGACGCACTAAGACCATCTGTAAGGAATGCCAAGTTCCGATTTGCAAAATGTGCTTTGCACCATATCATATGTGAATTATATGTATAGCACATTTTTCATTATAACCTTCCTCTTCTTCTTCACTAATCTGTATAAGAAATCAATAAAATATGAAGTACTTTTTGTTATATTTATATCATTGTACCTATTATTTATTTTTGATATAGTGTGTTTTACTGCACGATTGGTACTTATTTGTACCACATAACAATGGTACAATGGTGTACCATCACCCCCCGAGCCACCCTTTTATTGTTTTTCAGATTTTAATTCAGTAATAGTTTATATATTGCCTAAGTAACTGGCTCCAATCAAAAATTTTATTTTAGCATTGCTATTCGAAAGCCGGGTCGAAAGGGTTAAGGCATTTCCATCTTTAATATGTGATCCTGACTACAATAAACCCATTAAACATTCTACTGTTCATCGTATTATTTGTGTTGGTAAACTACCGTTTTCAAAACCCAGAAGACTTGATCCAATTAAATTTAAAGTAGCAAAAACTGAGTTTGATTTTTTAGTGAAATCTGGTATTTGTCGCTCTTCCAATTCATGGGTGGCTTCTCCGTTACATTTAGTACAGAAAAAGGAGGCCAATGATTGGCGTCCATGTGGTGATTTTCGAAGATTAAATTTTATAACAGTACCTGATCGGTATCCACTACCTCACATACACGATTTAAATATAAACTTGCGTTCAAAACATAGTTTTTCAAAGATAGATTTAGTACGTGCCTATCACCAAATACCAGTGGCGGAAGAAGACATTGGTAAAACCGCGATTAAAACACCATTTGGTCTTTTTGAATTTGTAAGAATGCCTTTCGGTCTTAGGAATTCTGCGCAGACTTTTCAACGTTTTATAAATGAAGTTTTAGCGGACTTAGATTTTATTTTTGTATATTTGGACAAAATACTTATAGCAAGTAGTCAT
>NW_023459563.1:33297-36287 GCF_013731165.1 Rhagoletis pomonella | reverse complement strand
TTTTGTATATTTGGACAAAATACTTATAGCAAGTAGTCATGAAGAGGCGCATTTACGACATCTACAAATAGTAGTTAAAACTTTAGACGATTTCGACTTAAATATCAAGCCAAATAAATGCATTTTTGGCGCATCACAAATCGATATTTTAGGTTACAATATTTCTAACGAAGGCATTAAGCCAACTAATGAAAAAGTCAAAGTCATTCGTGAGTTTGAACGTCCCAAAACAGCTAAACAAATGCAAAAGTTCATAGGTACGGTAAATTATTACCATCGATATATACCAAGGCTAGTGAAATTTTTAAGCCCGATTCACACAATGGTAACACTTTGAAAAAAAAGAGTAATAGTTTAATTTGGAATAGTGAAGCGGCACAGAACTTTGAAAAAGTCAAAGACATTTTTGCGTCAAAAGTCCTTTTGAACCATTTTGACAAAACAGCAAATCTTTCAATATCAGTAGACGCTTCAATAATTGCGATAGGAGGTGTTCTGGAGCAACACATTGGAAATGAAATTGAGCCTTTCCAAAGAAATTAACAGCATCTGAAACTAAATACAATGCTTTTGACCGAGAATTGTTAGCAATATATGAAACTATTAAACATTTTAGGCACATATTAGAAGGACGTAAATTTAAGGTGTATACAGAAACCATTAACTTATGTTCTAGACTCGAAAATTGAACGTAGTCCTCGTCAGACAAGGCATCTTGAATATATTTCACAATTTACTAGTGACATCAAACATATTTCAGGCAAAAATAATATTGTAGCAGACACACTTTCGCGAATTCCAGAAGTAGAACCTATAGAAAATGAAGAGTTTAACATTAAAAGATTATATGAAGAACAGCAAAAAGATAAATTTTTAAAAGATTTTATTAAGAATCCAGAGGGTATTTATAAATTAAAAGAAAATGAAATTCCTATTCTTAACATTAAAATTTTTTGTGAAGAATCAAATGAAACTACTAGACCATACATACCACAAAGCCTTCGCAATGAAGCATTTTCTAAATTACATAACATAGCTCATCCTGGTACTAGAGCTACACGACATTTAATTAAATCCAAATATTTCTGGCCATCAATGAATAAAGAAATCAATGAATGGGTTAGAATTTGCACAGGTTGCCAAAAAGCAAAAGTATTTAAACACACCAAAACTCCTATTAGTAAAATAACTATACGAAAAGGTCGATTTGAGCATCTACATACAGACATTGTAGGACCCTTGACAATTTCAAATGGTTACCGATACATATTAACAAGTATTGATCGAAACACTGTTGGCCAGAAGCCTATCCTCTTAGAGAAGCCACAGCAAAATCAGTTGCTACTATTTTCTTCAAAGAGTATATACCACGTTTTGGAGTACCTTCTCAAATTACAAGTGATCAAGGTGTTCAGTTTAATTAATTAATTAATCCCAACGGCTTTTTACCCTCCATTCCCGCCCAACCGACACGAGGGGCGCAGTCTGCATGACGCACGGAACCTTTTTTTTTTAGTTTTTTGGTGCCGAGTAGTGGAAACAGGAGTTTGTTAAGTGTCAAGATCTAAAACTATTCAGCTACAGAATTCATCAGCTGATTGGATATGCTAAGGATAGTATTTCAATTATTGAGAGTGGAAATAATAGTTTTCTTTAGGGATGTGCCGGATACATATTTTGCCGGATAACAGGATTCCGGATATCCTGTAAAAAATAACAGCCGGATTCGGATATCCGATCGGATATCCGGTAGACTGCTGCCCTTAATAAATTTCACAATATTGTTTTTTTGCCGGCTCGAGTTCACCTCGACCTCCGCACCGTTTCTGATGCTACAGAATTTACCACTTCAAAAACACAATTACGCACACATCTGTGCGATGCTATCGCAGTGAAAAGTGGCATCTTATAAACAAACAAAAAACAATCTTCATGTTGTTGTTGTAGCGGCTACAACAACCCCGCCCAGATCGGTTGGTATCTCAGTCGTTGTCGTCAAGTTCCACTAACGGCAACCCTAGGAAGCGTGCAGCTTCTGCGGGGTTTGCCTGTAGGGACAAGGCCGTTAGGGATGTCGGGTTTGCCGGGCATGCGAAGAGATATTTCGAGTCATGTGGGGTCTCTCCGCATGCCGGACATTCGTTCGGCACATCCTCATTCAGCCTACTCAAGTAGGAGTTTAACCTGCTGCAGTAGCCGGAGCGAAGCTGTGCAAGTATAGTGCGTGTCTCCCGAGGCATATGAAGCTCCGTCTCGTCTATGTCCGGGGGTGGTGTGCCTAGAACGGCATTCACAGGTCTAGAGTCTACATAACTCGAGACTGAGTCCCTGTGAATGCCGTTCAGGGCCTGTCTGTAAGCTGTCGGGTCCAGAGGTTGCTTAATGAACCTCTGGACTTCGTCCGTTAGTTCATATAGATGCCTCCTGACGTGCCTAGGCGAGGGCTCCTCTGCAAGCAGCTGTCTGCTTGGGTGGCCACTTCTGTGGCTCCCGATCAGGAACTGCTTGCAGAGCATTATATTATGCTCCTTTACCGGGAGCATTTGCGCCTCGCCGTGCAGGTGGTGTTCAGGCGACATCAAGAGGCATCCCGTCGCTGTCCTGAGTGCGGTGTTTTGTACAGTCTGTAGCTTCGTCCACTGCGTCCTACTAGTCCCTGGCGACCACACTGGCGCTGCGTAGTTCAAAACCGGCCGGCCTATTGCCTTGTATGTTGCCAGCAACGTTTCTTTGTCTTTGCCCCAAGTACTGCCGGCTAGCGACTTGAGGACCTTGTTGCGGCTCTGTACTTTATTGACAATAGCGGTTGAGTGCGCAGAGAAGGAGAGCAGGCTGTCGAATGTTACTCCGAGTATTTTGGGGTTATTCACCGTCGGAATTGGTGTGTCATCGACGTGAATCCCCAGCGGTAGCCTGACCTCCTTCGTCCAGGTTGTGAACAGGGTCGCGGAGGATTTCGTAGGGGAGAGGGCTAGACACTTTGCAGTGAA
>NW_023459563.1:31773-33197 GCF_013731165.1 Rhagoletis pomonella | reverse complement strand
TTTAAGTGGAAGATTTTGCATAAATAAAATAACCTAAAGTAAAGCCTAATTAAAAGATCCACTATAATAAATTTAAATCATAATACAATAAAATTATAAATAATTAAATAAGATCGAGATGATATAAAACGGAAACGAAACGCTATATAAACAAAAGGAAACGCGAGGATAGAAGATAAAAACAAAACATTTTAAATACCTAAAACCAAATTAAACCCATAACTTAGAAACTAACTGGGCTTAGTTTACTTACCGGACTTACTTAATTTAACCTTTGGCTTATATACTTACCTATACTTACTTATATAAATTTAACTCAGCTTAAATACCCCACATATACTTACCTTAATTATAATTAATTAAATTAAATATATCAAAGACGACTTACCTACCTGATTTTCCTACCGGATTTACTTACCTGACTTACCCTTTCATAGCGTGTAAACTTACCCTTCAACGCAACCTTAACGCCTAAAATTGAACCGTAGGAATAAGTTTAGACTATACTAGTGATAAGACTTAGTATGTAAGGTGCGATTAAACACTTACTCGCCTTGAATTTTGATGGAAAGCTTATGATTAGGTCCTCCTTAGTATTCTTTACCACCTACCTAGTTATTTAAGTACCCTTTTTTTATTCTAGACGATAGATGTTAGGATGATTAGTTTTAAGAATTAGTTTTTGTAAGGAAAATGAATTATCAATAAATTTGTTAATATAAGATGGGAATGCTGACTACCTTAATTACTTAGGAAGGCACATTAGGGATTCAATAATGGGGCTACCGACATTAGGGTGCGACGGTAGCCATGGATGAGGGCTGGCCAGCACCGGGCGTCACAGCTCCACCAGTGGCGCCCTTATTTTCGGCCTTAGGTTCTTTTTTTGTTTTTGCTTAGATTGGTATTTCGTTTTCTTTTGATTTTCAGCTTGTTTTATATTTTAACGTTCTTTTCCAGCTCTTTTTTTGGTTTAACGGATTTTTTTTTTTGGATTATTTTTCCGTTAAGAAGTTTGACAAGGTATGACTTTTCTCTGCTATGGCGCAGGGAACAGCGGTGAAGGCAAAACCCAGCCCAGCCGATATGACTAGCCATAGTGCACCCTATTGTGTCATGCCGCCTGAATTCACTGCTGCTCCCAATGTATGCGTTCCATAACAAATGGTAGCATGTGAGTTACTGGTTGGTTGATTGTCACAAGAGACGGTATTTTGATGCTTCAGGGCGGAAGGAACCCCACGTACATTTCGCTTGAAGTTTACGAAGTCATAAAATGATTTGGGGTTATATATTATACGACGTTTGCTTTTACACAAGTAAGCTTTATAACACTTTTTTTATTGGTGTTGGTTGATTTTTCCGACAGGGTGGTACGATTATTTATTTTGGAACGAATTTCCGTCATCCCTTGTCAAGTTTGG
>NW_023459563.1:30445-31673 GCF_013731165.1 Rhagoletis pomonella | reverse complement strand
AAAAAAAAAGTTATAAAGCTTACTTGTGTAAAATCAAACGTCGTATAATATATAACCCCAAATCATTTTATGACTTCGTAAACTTCAAGCGAAATGTACGTGGGGTTCCTTCCGCCCTGAAGCATCAAAATACCGTCTCTTGTGACAATCAACCAACAAGTAACTCACATGCTACCATTTGTTATGGAACGCATACATTGGGAGCAGCAGTGAATGCAGGCGGCATGACACAATAGGGTGCACTATGGCTAGTCATGTCGGCTGGGCTGGGTTCTTGCCTTCACCACTGTTCCCTGCGCCATAGCAGAGAAAAGTCATGCCTTGTCAAACGTCTTAACGGAAAAATAATCAAAAAAAAAAAAATCCGTTAAACCAAAAAAGAGCTGGAAAAGAACGTTAAAATATAAAACAAGCTGAAAATCAAAAGAAAACGAAATACCAATCTAAGCAAAAACAAAAAAAGAACCTAAGGCCGAATATAAGGGCGCCATTGGTGGTGTTGTGACGCCCGGTGCTGGCCCACCCTCATCCATGGCTACCGTCGCACCCTAATGTCGGTAGCCCCATTATTAAATCCCTAATGTGCCTTCCTAAGTAATTAAGGTAGTCAGCATTCCCATCTTATATTAACAAATTTATTGATAATTCATTTTCCTTAAAAAAAAATAATTCTTAAAACTAATCATTCTAACATCTATCCTCTAGAATAAAAAAAGGGTACTTAAATAACTAGGTAGGTGGTAAAGAATACTAAAGAGAACCTAATCATAAGCTGTCCATCAAAATTTAAGGCGAGTAAGTGTTTAATCGCACCTTACATACTAAGTCTTATCACTAGTATAGTCTAAACTTATTCCTACGGTTCAATTTTAGGGGTTAAAGTTGCGTTGAAGGGTAAGTTTACAGGCTATGAAAGGGTAAGTCAGGTAAGTAAATCCGGTAGGAAAATCAGGTAGGTAAGTCGTCTTTGATATATTTAATTTAATTAATTATAATTAAGGTAAGTATATGTGGGGTATTTAAGCTGAGTTAAATTTATATAAGTAAGTATAGGTAAGTATATAAGCCAAAGGTTAAATTAAGTAAGTCCGGTAAGTAAACTAAACCTAGTTAGTTTCTAAGTTATGGGTTTAATTTGGTTTTAGGTATTTAAAATGTTTTCTTTTTATCTTCTATCCTCTCGTTTCCTTTTGTTTATATAGCGTTTCGTTTCCGTTTTATATCATCT
>NW_023459563.1:23068-30345 GCF_013731165.1 Rhagoletis pomonella | reverse complement strand
GGAGGGGTAGACCAGCGGACCATATAATGGTGTCGGCATTGTGTCCGATATATAGTGGTGTTGTTCCTCGGGCGCTCGCAAGATACTAATGGTCAAAGCCCTTCAAATGAATTGTCAGGGGTCCTACGCCATCTTGTGCGACGTGGGTGCCATGATGGTTGAGGAGGGCTATAGCGTTGCCTTACTCCAGGCGCCCTATTCCACTCATGGGGTGGTAAGAGGACTTCCTGGAGGATTTAAGGTATTTGCTGATCGCAGGGTCAATGCGGCGGTGGTGGTGAGTGGGTCCAGCTACGGATATGTTGTGCTAGACTCGTCTGACTGGAGGGTAGTTGTGGGGTTGGAGGGAGAGTTTGGGCGGTTATTTGTTGCTTGCATGTACTGCAAATTCAGCGAGCCTCTGGAGCCATATATTAGGTATCTTGACACCGTGCTACTACTAGCGAGTAGCACGCCGGTGGTCATTAGCTTAGAAGCAAATCCTTCTTCCCCGATGTGGTTAAGCAAGACATCCCGACATTCGTCTGGATATCAAAGTTGCCAGCGGGGTGAAGTATTAGGTGAGTGGGTGATGACCAGTGGCGTTGACGTTATCAATATTGTAGAGAGAGAATAAAGAACACGACGGTTTGAGGTTTATGAGTGGACTGACCGTTTAATGTATCAAGAATATGCTTATAAGTATTACAATTATGCGAAGCTGGTAAATAAAGTATAATAAGCTTATGAGTGCATTTTATATGCACATATACAAATACAAATACATATTTAAATACATAAGTATTTTCAACACCCTCACTTATTGTTTACAAAATTATTATTCATATTTAAAATAAAAATTTTTTTTACAATATTTTTGATGTTTTTTTTTTAATGTAATTTGAAGTTAATTTTATACTACAGTTTTTTTTTGGGTTTTAGCAAGATTTTGTTTTACAGTGTATTATACTTTTTGAGTTTGATACTGTCTTTTAACTTTACGATAATGTAATCGATATAAAAAGTATAGAAATTCTATTATTTTTTAGAATGCAAATAATCCCTAACATAATCAAGATTTCTTGGTTGTGTATTGGAACAGGTTCACTAATATTGATATTGTTCTGTACTTCTCCATTGTTGTTGGATTTCTGCTGCTCCGATGAAAACCAGCCTCCCATGTTGTATAATATTGGATAACTGTGAGTAAAACAATAATTATTATAAATGTTAATTATTGTCTTATTTTATTATGAGCTTAAGCCCATTTGTTCAGCGCAAAATTTTGTTTTTTCTCTGCTGACTGCTTTTGTTAACGAATCAGCTGCCATTTGTTGAGTGCCAAGAAACTCCAATTTGATTGAACCTTCATCGATTTTTTCACGTATATGGTGATATCTGATATCAATGTGTTTCGTCCTTGGTCTGTATGCTTCGCTCGAGCCTAATTTGATAGTACTTTGGTTGTCACAAAAAACTTTAGTAGTTTCAACCAAGTTTTTATCAACTTCTTTGGCTAACATTTTCATCCATATTATTTCTCGTACTGTTGAAGACAATGCGATGTATTCTGCTTCTGTGCTTGATAAAGCAACTATTGGTTGCCGTTTGCTGCACCAACTTATAGCAGCATTGGACATTTTTAATACATAGCCGGAACACGATCTTCTGCCGTCGATTTCTGCTGCCCAATCAGCGTCACTAAATGCTGCCAAGTTGACATCATCAGTTTTTCGATAGCTTAGTTTGAAATCAATTGTGCCTTTTAAATATCGAAATATTCTTTTCACAGCTTGCCTATGCTCATTTGAGTGTTTTAAGTTAAACCGGCTTACATTATTTACTGCAAATGCTATATCCGGTCTAGTTCCTTGTGTTAAATATAAAAGGCTGCCCACAGCTTCTTGGTATGGTATTTTCCCCGTCAGATCATTTTTCTCAGTGATGCATTTTTCAGTCAATTTTTGACTTACTTCACATGGTGTGCCCACTGGCTTACAATCCTGCATACCAAAACGTTCAAGAATTTCATTTATATATGACGATTGATCTAGTGTAATTTCGTCGCAATTTTTGCTCTGCGTGATACGTATTCCAAGACAACTTTGAGCAGATCCCAAATCTTTCATTTTGAATTTTTTGTTAAGGTACTGCATTAGTTTTTCTAGGTTATTACTACCTTTGTAGAGTATAAGGAAATCATCGACGTATATTGCAATTATCAGATTCAATTCTTTATCATAGTAAATGCATGGATCAGTTTTACACCTTTGTAACCCGAATTCTTTTAATGCTGAATCGAGCTTTAAGTTCCACTGTCTTCCGGCTTGTTTCAGTCCGTAAACAGCTTTGTTTAGCTTACATACCTTGTTAGTGCCATCATTGTAACCTTCTGGTTGTTCCATGTATATTGTTTCTTTAAGATCACCTTGAAGAAACGCAGTCACTACATCCATTTGATGGATTTTATAGCCGTTTTTTACTGCTAAAGCCACTAAAAACCTTATTGATGTGTATCTAACCACCGGCGAGAATGTTTCATCATAATCGATGCCGTATTTTTGTGCACAGCCTTTTGCAACAAGTCGTGCTTTATATTTTACAGCTTTACCGACCTCATCTTGTTTTACTTTAAAGACCCATTTTGCTTTTATAGGCTTTCTTCCATCTGGTAGTTTCATCAACGACCAGGTGTTATTTGATCTATGTGATTCCATTTCTTCATTCATTGCATCTTCCCATTCTTTCGCTTTTTCACCGTTTATAGCTTCTGATACTGTTAATGGCTGTGAAAGAAATGCAAAAGCATTAAATTGAAAAGATGGTACAGATACCTTAGCTTTAGATCGTGTGACTCTTCTTTCTTCTTCAGATTCATCAATACTTTGTTCAGGAACATAATCTGGATCATTTTGGGTTTGATTCGGTGATTCTATCATGGTGTCATCTTCCGCAACACTTTGTACGTCTTCGTTCGATTCATCAGGTTTTATGCTAACTTCTTCAAATGTGTCTTCATCGCTTCTCTTTATTTCCCTCACTTCGTCGTTATAGATTTTTAAGGTCGACTTTGGTTGAGGTTTTTCGTAGAATATTACATCTCGACTTATAACCAGTTTCTTTGTTATTGGATCAATACAGCGAAAACCTTTAATGTCGTCATCATAGCCCACGAAAAACATTTTCTTGGATTTAGGATCCCATTTTTTACGTTTTTCTTTGTTTATGTGAACCATTGCTTCACAACCAAACAATTTCAGGTTAGATATGTCTATTTTTTTTTTATAGAATATTTCATCAGGAATTTTTCCATGCGACGAACAAATACTTTTGTTGATTAAGTAGGCTGCCATATTTGTTGCTTCTGCCCAATAACATTTTTGAAGATTTGCATCAAACAGGAGACATTTAGCTTTTTCAATTAAGCTTCGGTTCATTCTTTCGGCAATTCCATTCTGCTGAGGAGTATATGCATTACTTAATTGATGCTTGATACCATTCTCTTTACAGTATTTGTCGAATTCAGTTGAACAATATTCACCACCATTGTCCGTCCGTATTTTTTTGATTTTAGATCCAGTTTGGCGTTCAATGTATGTTTTGAAATTTTTAAAGTTATTGAAAACTTCTGATTTTGACTTGAGAAAGTAAACGAATAATTTTCGGGAGAAATCATCTATGAATGTTAATACATATTTGGCGTGTCCTATAGATTGCGTTTCCATAGGTCCACATAGATCAGAATGTATTAGTTCGAGTAGCTTTGTTGTTTTTGAGTTACTTTGTTTAAACGGAATTCTTGTTTGTTTGCCTTTGGGACATATCTGACAATTTTTTATTTCATGATCGTCGTCATTGAAATCAATACCAGAAACAGCGCCGTCACGCATTTTCTTTAAACTTTGAAAATTTATGTGTCCAAGTCGCCTGTGCCATAGCATTGCGTTGTTATTTGTTTGTTTTGATAACAAGCATTTTGCTTGGATTCCCTTCAGTTTGTAAACACCATTTTCCGCTTTGCACTGTACAATTACTTCTTTGTTTTTGTTAAGTATTGTACAGCCTGTTGCATCGAATTTTATTACATTCCCCTGACTCACTATTTTTGCAGCTGACAGAAGGTTTACTGATAAATCGGGCACGTGTAGAATTTCGTTAACTACAATTTCTTGCCCGTTGATATTCAGTGATGTTTTGCCAACGCAACTTACTGTCATAGCTGTTCCATTTGCTGACATTATTTTGTCAACGAGTGAATTTTTTTTGCTAGTGAGCAAATTATCGTTTGGTGTCATATGAGACGATGCACCACTGTCTAGATACCAGTCGTCGTTATTTCTTTTCGTTAATAACGCTGTGAATGCATTTTTTGCTGTGCCATTTTGTGCATTATTTTTCTTGTAGTGACATTCCCCTGCATGTTTCTTTCCACAAGTTGTGCATTTTTTCTTTTGTAAGTATTTTTGCTTATTTTCGTACCTTTTTTTACTAAGAAATGCATCACTTTTTGTGGTTGTGTTGGTATCAGAGTCCAACAGTTTAGCGATTATTGTTTCTGATTTTATTTGTGAGTCTGATGCTTCAATTCCCATTATAAATGGTTTATATGCATCAGTTAAACCAGCCAATACTATCGCCGTCAGCCAATCCTCATTTATCTCAAAACCAATTTCATTTAATTTATTAGAATTATCTTTAATTCTATCAATGTATGATTGCATGTTCTCGCAGTCTTCTAATCTGCAAGAGATCAGGCCTCTTAATAACCCAATTTTTCTTGTTAAGCCTTTGTCCTCATACAGATTTTTTAGTTTCTGCCATATTTCTAGCGCTGTTTCACATCTGGATATGTGAACGTACAGCGATGGCGCTACGCTTAGAGCTAACAGGGCTTTGCAATTAGTTAATTTCTCAGCGTTTGTTTCTGTGACAGGATCGGTTATACACTTATGCAGACCTTTGAATGCTAATATATTTTTTATTGCGAAACACCAGTTGTGGAAATTTTCCTGGCCTTTGAGTTTCTCTACTTCAAAACCCTTTTCCATTTTAACTTATAATTTCACTTATAAATTTTATATATATGTATATGTATATTAATTCAAAGTCTTACTTGAAGCGTTATTTTATTTTTATTATTACAGCAGATTTTGCACTTTTGATTTTTATTTTATTTATTTAATTCCGACACCCGACACTACAGCAGTAACCTTGCTCTGCTACCATGTAGAGAGAGAATAAAGAACACGACGGTTTGAGGTTTATGAGTGGACTGACCGTTTAATGTATCAAGAATATGCTTATAAGTATTACAATTATGCGAAGCTGGTAAATAAAGTATAATAAGCTTATGAGTGCATTTTATATGCACATATACAAATACAAATACATATTTAAATACATAAGTATTTTCAACAAATATGCCTAGTGAGTGGTACACGTTTGATGGGCCGATGGGTGCCAGTGACATTGACCTAACTCTGGTGAACAGAGCTGGGATGCGGACGTTCAGATTTGAGTGGGAAGTCAAGGGAGGATGGGGTGAAAGTGATCACAATCCTATAAAGATTGAGATTACTCCACTCTCCCCCCTGACCGTAGGGATGGGTACCAGATGAGAAGGTGGCGTACAAATGGTGTTAACTGGGAGCAATATGGGAACAGGGTAAGAGGCGGTATTAACAAAACCACTGGGGGTATTCGAAGAAATGGGTGTAGGCGAACAAATTGTTTGTCTAAATGACATTGTTTTTTGGGGAGTTACTAACAGGGTTTTTAATAAGTGGGAAGGGGGCAACTAAAGCGGGTCAAATGGTGGTCGGAACAGCTCAGTGAGAAACGAAGGTCCGTCCATCGATTTAGACGACGGTTTCAGCGGGAACGACGTAGGGGGGTGAGGGTCTAGCTCAAGCTAGATTGCTGTTTTCTCGGGAAATGAGGTCTATAGGAACCTTCGCGGGCCTCGAAGTGAGGAGATCACCTCTCTTCGCGTTGGTGGCTCCGTGTTAACAACGTGGAGGGAGTGTGCGGGGGTCTTGTTAGGTCCGTTATTTCCTAGTTCGGAGGTTCAGGTTCCTCAAGCACAAGAGGTACATGTCCCTCCACTAGATTTTGGGGAGTTGGGGTATGCATTTGGCCTGTTTAGGTCTGGAAAGTCACCGGGTTTTGATGATTTGAACGGAGAGATGTGCAAATGCTTGTGGAAGTTCATTCCGGAATACTTGGAGGCTATCTATGATAAATGCATGTGTGAGGGATATTTTCCACATGAGTGGAAGGTAGCTAGGGTTGTTCCTCTTCTGAAGTCGCCCGATAAGGTCAGGAGTGATCCTCGTTCTTATCGGGGCATCAGTCTCCTTCCAGTGCTTGGAAGAGTGCTGGAACGGGACATGGTGGAAAGGCTTCAGAAGCTTACTGGGGGTAGTATGTCGGATAGGCAGTATGGGTTTAGGAAAGGACACAGTATTGGATGCTTGGCTTAACGTCAAGGGATGTGTCAAGAATAGTACCTGTAGGTATGTTCTTGGCATATTCGCTGATTTTAAGGGGGCGTTCGACTATTTACGTTGGGATAGGGTCATTGAGCTGCTAGAGAGACTTGGGTGTCCAGAGTTGGCTTTATGGCGTAGCTACTTCTCTGGCAGGAGAGCCGCTTTAGTTGGGGAGGGGAGTATAGTTGAGGCTGAGGTTGCTCGTGGTTGTCCTCAGGGTTCCATTTGCGGTCCATTTATTTGGAACCTCATGATGGATACCCTGTTAAGGCAGCTTAAGCCACTTTTCAATTTTAGTGCGTTCGCAGGTGATCTCCTCATCTTGGTAGAGGGGCAGTCGAGAGCTGAAATAGAGCTGAAGGGTGGTTAGTGCATGGGGTGCGGATGTGGGTGTTGATGTGTCGGTAGAGAAGACAGTGATGATGCTCCTCAAGGGGAAATTGTCGCGGAACCAGTCTTAGGTACGAGACGCAAGTCAAATATTTGGGCTGTTGATGGGCGAGCGGATGAACTTTGGTTTGCATTTTGTGCGCCTTAAGCAGCGACTTCTTGGTGCTGCGGGTCAGGTACGTCGTGTTTTTAGGTCTGATTGGGGCCTAGGCCGGCGTGCTGTTCGTACCATATATCAGGGCCTGTTTGTGGCTTGTGCCACTTATGGCTCTGATGTTTGGTATGAATCTGCTATGACGGTTGTGGGTCGCAAAAAGATTTTGTCGTGCCAGAGGGTAATGCTGCTGTCTTGTCTGCCGGTATGTCGCACGGGGGTGCCTCCTCTTGATTTGGTGGTTATAGAGCGTTCTATGGCTT
>NW_023459563.1:21596-22968 GCF_013731165.1 Rhagoletis pomonella | reverse complement strand
AGGAAATGCATAAGGTAAAAGCATTGAAAAGTCGAAAAAATAAGAAAACACGCTATACTCGACCACATAGGTAGCATTAAGACCGTCTCCCACAAGAAGCGTTTACACTCCAAATACCCTCTCTCCTAGTCGGCATCCGAAATCCACCCATCCAACAATGGCATCTCCATGCCCCTTCTCAACCGGAAAGCCATAGAACGCTCTATAACCACCAAATCAAGAGGAGGCACCCCCGTGCGACATACCGGCAGACAAGACAGCAGAATTACCCTCTGGCACGACAAAATCTTTTTGCGACCCACAACCGTCATAGCAGATTCATACCAAACAGCACAAGCCACAAACAGGCCCTGATATATGGTACGAACAGCACGCCGGCCTAGGCCCCAATCAGACCTAAAAACACGACGTACCTGACCCACAACACCAAGAAGTCGCTGCTTAAGGCGCACAAAATGCAAACCAAAGTTCATCCGCTCGCCCATCAACAGCCCCAAGTATTTGACTTGCGTCTCGTACCTAAGACTGGTTCCGCGACAATTTCCCCTTGAGGAGCATCATCACTGTCTTCTCTACCGACACATCAACACCCACATCCGCACCCCATGCACTAACCACCCTTCAGCTCTATTTCAGCCCTCGACTGCCCCTCTACCAAGATGAGAAGATCACCTGCGTACGCACTAAAATTGAAAAGTGGCTTAAGCTGCCTTAACATCGTATCCATCATGAGGTTCCAAATAAATGGACCGCAAATGAAACCCTGAGGACAACCACGAGCAACCTCAGCCTCAACTATACTCCCCTCCCCAACTAAAGCGGCTCTCCTGCCAGAGAAGTAGCTACGCCATAAAGCCAACTCTGGACACCCAAGTCTCTCTAGCAGCTCAATGACCCTATCCCAACGTAAATAGTCGAACGCCCCCTTAAAATCAGCGAATATGCCAAGAACATACCTACAGGTACTATTCTTGACACACCCCTTGACGCTAAGCCAAGCATCCTCAATACTGTGTCCTTTCCTAAACCCATACTGCCTATCCGACATACTACCCCCAGTAAGCTTATGAAGCTTTTCCACCATGACCCGTTCCAGCACTTTTCCAAGCACTGGAAGGAGACTGATGCCCCGATAAGAACGAGGATCACTCCTGACCTTATCGGGCGACTTCAGAAGAGGAACAACCCTTGCTACCTTCCACTCACGTGAAAAATATCCCTCACACATGCATTTATCATAGATAGCCTCCAAGTATTCCGGAATGAACTTCCACAAGCATTTGCACATCTCTCCGTTCAAATCATCAAAACCCGGTGACTTTCCAGACCTAAACAGGCCAAATGCATACCCCAACTCCCCAAAATCTAGTGG
>NW_023459563.1:18734-21496 GCF_013731165.1 Rhagoletis pomonella | reverse complement strand
TCTAAAACCGTTTGAGATATGAGTTATAAACTCCAATAAATTAGTCATAGTAGATTTTCCTTTAGAAAACCCGTGTTGAGATTTTGTAATTGAAGAAGATATAGAATATGTCAGCTGGTTAACAATAATTGCTTCGAATAATTTGGGGATAGGGGAGAGTTTCGCTATGCCTCGATAGTTTTCTATAGAGGACCTGCTGCCGTTTTTGTGAAGTGGTATTATGAAAGACTCCTTCCAGGCTGACGGAAAAACGCCATGTTTAAGTGACAAATTGAATAGAGTTGTTAAAGGCTCGCAGATGTTCTCAGCGCAGGTTTTAAGAAAACAGGTCGGAATATGATCAGGTCCAGACCTAAATGACGCTTTTAAGGTTTTTAAAAAGTGTAAAACATCATCGGAAGATATTACTGGAATATAAGACGAGTTGATTGCAGGTAATAGGTTAATCTTCGCTGTATCGATATTAACATCCGTTGTGTTGTCTCTGTATAGTTTTTGCCTGCAGGTAGGTAAAAGTCGGTGATTTTTGTCCTGGTGGTACTTTGTGGTGTGTTCGGAGTGTCCATGCCTGTTGTTTTGTTGTTATTTTTCTTTTTCTCGTAAATTAATTTTAAGGGTTAGAATATAACATCCGATGCGGTATTTGTTTGTTCGTTTACTATTTTGCCGTCGAAGGTTTTTAGTTTGTATATTTCCATATTTTCTAGTACGTTTAGTCGTAGGCCTTTATGTTGTATATGCAGTAGTTTCGCTGACATTCTTATTTCAGCAGAAGACCCGTTGGATAAACAAGGAGTGTATAAACTAACTTGCAAATGCCAGCATAGTTATATTTGGGTAAACAGGACGGAAAATAAAAACAAGATTTCGCGAACATATAAGGGACTATAACAAAAAGACACAGAAACCGAGTGCAATACCAGCGTCAAATTTTGCTAACCACATGTTTAACAACAAATGTTCACCAACGCAGATAAGAAAGTCAGCGAAATTACTGCATGTCCAATAGAGGGCTGCATGAATTCATTCAAACTTCTAGCCGAACAGAGTACAGTAGATTTGAATATTTTACTTCACATACAAAACTCAGGCGATCGTAGCGAACGGACGTGTTGCGGAAGGTTTCAATGGTGATTATCGGCGGTTTTCTTTTGTGCGGTTATTTGTTTACCAGTTGGTGAGCGGTGCCGTTGGTTTGCAAGTGATAAACAAGTTGTTTATT
Organism: Rhagoletis pomonella; assembly: GCF_013731165.1. Classification (NCBI taxonomy): domain Eukaryota; kingdom Metazoa; phylum Arthropoda; class Insecta; order Diptera; family Tephritidae; genus Rhagoletis; species Rhagoletis pomonella. The sequence continues at coordinate 20,274 of NW_023459563.1, read as the reverse complement.
AGTTGGTGATTACCATTGTGTAACAAGAGTACAGTCGAGTGCATTTTAAGCGTTGGTAGTAGATAGTGACTACGGTATCTTGTTTACAAGTACCAAATGGCGATCACGTGGTGATTGTCCTAGTGTGAAAATGAAGTGACTTGTGGAACACTTGGGGTATAGGTGGACCAGTTGGTAAATACTTTGGGACCAGTTGGTACCAGTCGGGGTCTAGGCCGAAACTACTGACCTTCGGACCAGTTGGGGACCAGTTGGTCTTTTTAAGCTCCTGTGGCCGATTTGAGCCGTTTTAAGACCTATTAAGGTACTTTTTACGGGGTTGGACGCTGTGAGTGCCGTATTTTCCGGTTTTTCGGTTTCGGCGGTACCTTGGTGTGTGTTTTTGTGCAATTGTGGGCGGATCGCTGCGACTTTGCTTTAATTTCAGGTGCCATAGTAGGGTTTTTTGCTTAGAGCTCGAGTCCGATGACAGTTTTTCCACACCGGTTCACCCATTCTCGTGACGGGAACAGTGTTCTGACCGGCGAGGCGTTGGTGGTGACCGTAGTCAAGCCACTGTACTTGGCGATTAGTTGTGTGGGCTGCACCAACGCGCTAGCTTTGGGCCGGCTCTGGGTAGCTGCTATCGGCGGCCGTTCTTGTGCTTCGTGCGTGTCCGCTTGCTTGCATAGGCTCACCTGCTTAGAGGTAGTTCGAGAAGGAGCGAGAAGGAGATTTCTGAGTAAGTAATGGGGTGAAAACGGGGTGTAAAAACCCCGGGTGGACGGGATGGGACGACGTCATCCACTGCTGTGGAGGACTCCACGTCTGGGTGGGCAGGCAGAAGGAGGAGGCGTGAAGTCTCCTCTTAGGAAAGGAAGGAGGATTGATAGCCAGGGGAAAAAGGCGGACAAGGTCAGTCCCAAAACGACTGATGCGGAGAAGGTAGCGAGTGGAAGCGCTTCCGAGAGGGAGCGTCTCAAAAGATTGGGAGTAAGGCTGGAGCGTACCTCTGACGTTGAGACCGCAGGAATGAATGATGTAGCTTTGCTGGAGTTGGGTTGTGGATCCCTCATCACTAGGATGAAGAGGATCACAGCTGATTTCACGAAGGAGGTATTTGGGTTGGAGGACATATCCATGGCGACTGCGAGAAAGCTCGTGAATATATGGGATATGAGGAGCTGTTGATGGCAGCCATAGCAGAGAATGATAGGCTACGTGGCCAGGTACAGGGGTTGAGTGTCAGGAAGAGCGATGCTCCCCCGAAGGTGCCCCCTGTTCCTATGGTTGGGTCGGTGCCGATGCCGGCACCTTCGGCGCCAGTGCCTTTGACGCTTTCGCATTTGGTGACTGCGCCTGTGGCGACTGTGCCGTTGATGCCTGCACCGATAGTTGCCAAACCTGTGCCTACGTGGTCATGCGTGGTAAAGAGCAAGACTGGGGAAAAGTCCTCGAAGGAGGTAGTCAAGCAGGTAAGGAGGGAGATTGGGCCGGTATTAGGCGTAAGACTGCACGAAGTAAAGGCTTTGCGTTCTGGTGAGGTGATACTGCGTACACC
>NW_023459563.1:10994-18634 GCF_013731165.1 Rhagoletis pomonella | reverse complement strand
AGCGGAGAGTTTCGCTATGCCTCGATAGTTTTCTATAGAGGACCTGCTGCCGTTTTTGTGAAGTGGTATTAGGAAAGACTCCTTCCAGGCTGACGGAAAAACGCCATGTTTAAGTGACAAATTGAATAGAGTTGTTAAAGGCTCGCAGATGTTCTCAGCGCAGGTTTTAAGAAAACAGGTCGGAATATGATCAGGTCCAGACCTAAATGACGCTTTTAAGGTTTTTAAAAAGTGTAAAACATCATCGGAAGATATTACTGGAATATAAGACGAGTTGATTGCAGGTAATAGGTTAATCTTCGCTGTATCGATATTAACATCCGTTATGTTGTCTCTGTATAGTTTTTGCCTGCAGGTAAGTAAAAGTCGGTGATTTTTGTCCTGGTGGTACTTTGTGGTGTGTTCGGAGTGTCCATGCCTGTTGTTTTGTTGTTATTTTTCTTTTTCTGGTAAATTAATTTTAAGGGTTAGAATATAACATCCGATGCGGTATTTGTTTGTTCGTTTACTATTTTGCCGTCGAAGGTTTTTAGTTTGTATATTTCCATATTTTCTAGTACGTTTAGTCGTAGGCCTTTATGTTGTATATGCAGTAGTTTCGCTGACTTTCTTATTTCAGCAGAAGACCCATTGGATAAACAAGGAGTGTATAAACTAACTTGCAAATGCCAGCATAGTTATATTTGGGTAAACAGGACGGAAAATAAAAACAAGATTTCGCGAACATATAAGGGACTATAACAAAAAGACGCAGAAACCGAGTGCAATACCAGCGTCAAATTTTGCTAACCACATGTTTAACAACAAATGTTCACCAACGCAGATAAGAAAGTCAGCGAAATTACTGCATGTACAATAGAGGGCTGCATGAATTCATTCAAACTTCTAGCCGAACAGAGTACAGTAGATTTGAATATTTTACTTCACATACAAAACTCAGGCGATCGTAGCGAACGGACGTGTTGCGGAAGGTTTTAGTGGTGATTATCGGCGGTTTTCTTTTGTGCGGTTATTTGTTTACCAGTTGGTGAGCGGTGCCGTTGGTTTGCAAGTGATAAACAAGTGGTTTATTAGTTGGCGTCGGTTAACGGTGACTTGTTTACCAAAAAGTGGCGTCGGTGTACGGTACCTTGATTACCATTGTGTAACAAGAGTATAGTCGAGTGCATTTTAAGCGCTGATAGTAGATAGTGACTAGGTATCTTGTTTACAAGTACCAAAAGGCGATCACGTGGTGATTGTCCTAGTGTGAAAATGAAGTGACTTGTGGAACACTTGGGGTATAGGTGGACCAGTTGGTAAACACTTTGGGACCAGTTGGTAACCAGTCGGGGTCTAGGCCGAAACTACTGACCTTCGGACCAGTTGGTCTTTTTAAGCTCCTGTGGCCGATTTGAGCCATTTTAAGACCTATTAAGGTACTTTTTACGGGGTTGGACGCTGTGAGTGCCGTATGTTCCGGTTTTTCGGTTTCGGCGGTACCTTGGTGTGTGTTTTTGTGCAATTGTGGGCGGATCGCTGCGACTTTGCTTTAATTTCAGGTTCCATAGTAGGGTTTTTTGCTTAGAGCTCGAGTCCGGTGACAGTTTTTCCACACCGGTTGACCCATTCTCGTGACGGGAACAGTGTTCTGACCGGCGAGGCGTTGGTGGTGACCGTAGTCAAGCCACTGTACTTGGCGATTAGTTGTGTGGGCTGCACCAACGCGCTAGCTTTGGGCCGGCTCTGGGTAGCTGCTATCGGCGGCCGTTCTTGTGCTTCGTGCGTGTCCGCTTGCTTGCATAGGCTCACACGCTTGGAGGTAGTTCGAGAAGGAACGAGAAGGAGATTTCGGAGTAAGTAATGGGGCGAAAACGGGGTGTAAAAACCCCGGGTGGACGGGATGGGACGACGTCATCCACTGCTGTGGAGGACTCCACGTCTGGTGGGAGGCAGAAGGAGGAGGCGTGAAGTCTCCTCCTAGGAAAGGAAGGAGGATTGATAGCCAGGGGAAAAAGGCGGACAAGGTCAGTCCCAAAACGACTGATGCGGAGAAGGTAGCGAGTGGAAGCGCTTCCGAGAGGGAGCGTCTCAAAAGGTTGGGAGTAAGGCTGGAGCGTACCTCTGACGTTGAGACCGCAGGAATGAATGATGTAGCTTTGCTGGAGTTGGGTTGTGGATCCCTCACCACTAGGCTGAAGAGGATCACAGCTGATTTCACGAAGGAGGTATTTGGGTTGGAGGACATATCCATGGCGACTGCGAGTAAGCTGGTGAATATATCTTCGGGATATGAGGAGCTGTTGATGGCAGCCATAGCAGAGAATGATAGGCTACGTGGCCAGGTACAGGGGTTGAGTGTCAGGAAGAGCGATGCTCCCCCGAAGGTGCCCCCTGTTCCTATGGTTGGGTCGGTGTCGATGCCGGCACCTTCGGCGCAAGTGCCTTTGACGCCTTCGCATTTGGTGACTGCGCCTGTGGCGACTGTGCCGTTGATGCCTGCGCCGATAGTTGCCAAACCTGTGCCTACGTGGTCATGCGTGGTAAAGAGCAAGACTGGGGAAAAGTCCTCGAAGGAGGTAGTCGAGCAGGTAATGAGGGAGATTGGGCCGGTATTAGGCGTAAGACTGCACGAAGTAAAGGCTTTGCGTTCTGGTGAGGTGATACTGCGTACACCTTCGGTTGCAGAGAGGGAGAAAGTCGCAACTAACGCGCGGTTTTCTGAACTGGGATTAGATATTTCCGTAAAAAGGAAGCTGGGGCCAAGAGTAGTGGTTCAAGGAGTGCACAAGGAGATATCTCCGGTTGAATTCCGGGGTGCATGGGTAGGGAGGTGAGGATGGTCAGTCGACCCTGGAAGGTGGCTCCTAACGATGCAACTAATGTTGTCCTTGAGGGATCGGACAAATTAATGCTGTCCTCTTGGAAGCAGGTCGTTGTTACGTAAAGTGGTACTCCTTCATGGTTAGACCGGACAACCTCGTACAGGGCTGTTTCCGGTGCATGAGTTTTGACCATAGGGTGTCAGAATGTAAGGCGAAAAAGGAAGTTTGCCATAGGTGCGGATAGGAGGGTCACCGGATAGCGAGTTGCGTCAATGCTCCCCATTGTCTCAACTGTTCCTGGAGGGGTAGACCAGCGGACCATATAATGGTGTCGGCATTGTGTCCGATATATAGTGGTGTTGTTCCTCGGGCGCTCGCAAGATACTAATGGTCAAAGCCCTTCAAATGAATTGTCAGGGGTCCTACGCCATCTTGTGCGACGTGGGTGCCATGATGGTTGAGGAGGGCTATAGCGTTGCCTTACTCCAGGCGCCCTATTCCACTCATGGGGTGGTAAGAGGACTTCCTGGAGGATTTAAGGTATTTGCTGATCGCAGGGTCAATGCGGCGGTGGTGGTGAGTGGGTCCAGCTACGGATATGTTGTGCTAGACTCGTCTGACTGGAGGGTAGTTGTGGGGTTGGAGGGAGAGTTTGGGCGGTTATTTGTTGCTTGCATGTACTGCAAATTCAGCGAGCCTCTGGAGCCATATATTAGGTATCTTGACACCGTGCTACTACTAGCGAGTAGCACGCCGGTGGTCATTAGCTTAGAAGCAAATGCTTCTTCCCCGATGTGGTTAAGCAAGACATCCCGACATTCGTCTGGATATCAAAGTTGCCAGCGGGGTGAAGTATTAGGTGAGTGGGTGATGACCAGTGGCGTTGACGTTATCAATATGCCTAGTGAGTGGTACATGTTTGATGGGCCGATGGGTGCCAGTGACATTGACCTAACTCTGGTGAACAGAGCTGGGATGCGGACGTTCAGATTTGAGTGGGAAGTCAAGGGAGGATGGGGCGTAAGTGATCACAATCCTATAAAGATTGAGATTACTCCACTCTACCCCCCTGACCGTAGGGATGGGTACCAGATGAGAAGGTGGCGTACAAATGGTGTTAACTGGCAGCAATATGGGAACAGGGTAAGAGAGGCGGTATTAACAAAACCACTGGAGGTATTCGAAGAAATGGGTGTAGACGAACAAATTGTTTGTCTAAATGACATTGTTTTTTTGGGGAGTTAATGACAGGGTTTTTAATAAGTGGGAAGGGGGCAACTAAAGCGGGTCAAATGGTGGTCGGAACAGCTCAGTGAGAAAGGAAGGTCCGTCCATCGATTTAGACGACGGTTTCAGGGGGAACGACGTAGGGGGGTGAGGGTCTAGCTCAAGCTAGATTGCTGTTTTCTCGGGAAATGAGGTCTATAGGATCCGTCGCGGGCGTCGAAGTGAGGAGATCACCTCTCTTCGCGTTGGTGGCTCCGTGTTAACAACGTGGAGGGAGTGTGCGGGGGTCTTGTTAGGTCCGTTATTTCCTAGTTCGGAGGTTCAGGTTCCTCAAGCACAAGAGGTACCTGTCCCTCCACTAGATTTTGGGGAGTTGGGGTATGCATTTGGCCTGTTTAGGTCTGGAAAGTCACCGGGTTTTGATGATTTGAACGGAGAGATGTGCAAATGCTTGTGGAAGTTCATTCCGGAATACTTGGAGGCTATCTATGATAAATGCATGTGTGAGGGATATTTTTCACGTGAGTGGAAGGTAGCTAGGGTTGTTCCTCTTCTGAAGTCGCCCGATAAGGTCAGGAGTGATCCTCGTTCTTATCGGGGCATCAGTCTCCTTCCAGTGCTTGGAAAAGTGCTGGAACGGGTCATGGTGGAAAAGCTTCATAAGCTTACTGGGGGTAGTATGTCGGATAGGCAGTATGGGTTTAGGAAAGGACACAGTATTGAGGATGCTTGGCTTAACGTCAAGGGGTGTGTCAAGAATAGTACCTGTAGGTATGTTCTTGGCATATTCGCTGATTTTAAGGGGGCGTTCGACTATTTACGTAGGGATAGGGTCATTGAGCTGCTAGAGAGACTTGGGTGTCCAGAGTTGGCTTTATGGCGTAGCTACTTCTCTGGCAGGAGAGCCGCTTTAGTTGGGGAGGGGAGTATAGTTGAGGCTGAGGTTGCTCGTGGTTGTCCTCAGGGTTCCATTTGCGGTCCATTTATTTGGAATCTCATGGTGGATACCCTGTTAAGGCAGCTTAAGCCACTTTTCAATTTTAGTGCGTACGCAGGTGATCTTCTCATCTTGGTAGAGGGGCAGTCGAGGGCTGAAATAGAGCTGAAGGGTGGTTAGTGCATGGGGTGCGGATGTGGGTGTTGATGTGTTGGTAGAGAAGACAGTGATGATGCTCCTCAAGGGGAAATTGTCGCGGAACCAGTCTTAGGTACGAGACGCAAGTCAAATACTTGGGCTGTTGATGGGCGAGCGGATGAACTTTGGTTTGCATTTTGTGCGCCTTAAGCAGCGACTTCTTGGTGTTGCGGGTCAGGTACGTCGTGTTTTTAGGTATGATTGGGGCCTAGGCCGGCGTGCTGTTCGTACCATATATCAGGGCCTGTTTGTGGCTTGTGCCACTTATGGCTCTGCTGTTTGGTATGAATCTGCTATGACGGTTGTGGGTCGCAAAAAGATTTTGTCGTGCCAGAGGGTAATGCTGCTGTCTTGTCTGCCGAAATGTCGCACGGGGGTGCCTCCTCTTGATTTGGTGGTTATAGAGCGTTCTATGGCTTTCCGGTTGAGAAGGGGCATGGAGATGCCGTTGTTGGATGGGTGGATTTCGGATGCCGGCTAGGAGAGAGGGTATTTGGAGTGTAAACGCTTCTTGTGGGAGACGGTCTTAATGAAGTGGCAGGACCGCTTGAACAATAGTTCCAATGGCCGGGTGACATATGAGTATATTCGTGAGGTTAATTTTGTCCGCGAAAACCCGGATTTCAGATTTTGTCTGAGTCTGGGTTTTCTTCTGACCGGACATGGGCCATTCAATGCGTTCTTGCATAGCCGGAATCTTCATGATTCGGAAATTTGTGCATGTGGTGCGCAAAGCGAGGACTTTAGACCCGTTGTTTGTGAATGTCCGATGTACTCTGACATTAGGGATTTATCTGGGATGGCAATTAGATGGACTGATGGACGGTATGTTTTTGACGATGCTCTCTCTTCGAGCCGGCATGTTGAAAGTCTGAGGGTATTTGCACGAGAGGTGTTTGGAAGAAGAAGGTGTGCAATTAGTTGAGGGGTTAATTTCATGGGTGGGGGCAACCAGTCCAGAGTGGTTTGGAAACTCAACTGGGAGTAGTTACGGCTACGAGGTCTGACCGGAGAATTATGTAATTCTGGTACCACGGGGAACAGGAGCCCCCAGAGTCTACTCTGGCCTGTTCTTGGGTACGGCTCCTCGGGGAGTATCGTGGTGGCTGTGGTTTAAACCCAAATGCGGGGAGAGTCGTTCTGGCTCGATGTGGAGTTGCATTGCAACCGGGTGCCGGACCCATAGCACGGCAGAGGTTTAGATAGGCCTCGTACCTTACCAAGGTGGTAAGTGTGTCCATTCTGCACTTCCGATTGGTACCGTGATGCTTGCATTTCGGGGCGCTGACCTTCGCATTGATTTGATCCGCTGTGCTTTTGAGCGCCGTGGTGTAGGACCGGATTCGGCAGGTACCCACGGAAATATTAGCACACGTTCACATACAAAACACTTAGCGTTTGGAGTTTTGTAAGTTATGAATATACATTTTGTTTTATATTTTCTACCTTCAAGTGGAAGAATGTGAATGACTGAATGGAAAACATTCAAATCATTCAAATTCATTTCGGTAAAAGTTTTTTTTACAAACAAGTTTTTTCGTATGTAAGGAGCGCAGCAATACTTACATACATACATATGTATGTTTGTACATATCGATGGCTGAGTGGAAGATCGACCTATCTCGGCTGCCAGTTCGAAAACGCTCTATTTCAAAAAACTTTTCAAGAACGCCCTATTTCAGAATTTTATTGAAAAACACCCTATCTCAAAATTCGGTTCAAAAACACCCTATCTCACTTCAAAATGTATTGAAAATATGCTGATATAGGGCGTTTTTGAATCGGCGGCTGAGATAGAGCGTTTTTGAAACGAATTCTGAAATAGGGCGTTCTTGAAAAGTTTTTTGAGATAGAATGTTTTCGAACTGACTGCCGAGATAGGTTGATCTTCCACTCAGCCATCGATATGTGCATAGAAAAAATATTTTTGGATATTCATACAAAAAATTCTCATTTATTTCAATTCAATTTATTTTCACTTTGTTTTAATGTTGTAATGTCGACACAAATATCAGAACAGTTATTCACACAAATTCAAAAAAATTTGAAGCCAAAATCATTCATATCATTGTATATGAATAACTCAGAAGCCGTTTTGAATGCATTCATGCAGCCTTCTAATGTACAACATAAAGGCCAACGACTAAACGTACTAGAAAATATGGAAATATGCAAACTAAAACCTTCGACGGCAAAATGATAAACGAACAAACAAATACCGCATCGGATGTAATATTCGAACCCTTAAAATTAATTAACGAGAAAAAGAAAAATAACAACAGGCATGGACACTCCAAACGCTCTACAGAGTACCACCAGGACAAAAATTCCCGACTTTTACCTACCTGCAGGCAAAAACTATACAGAGACAACATAACGGATGTTAATATCGATACAGCGAAGATTAACCTATTACCTGCTTTCTGAAATAAAAAAGGACACCATGGCATTTCTAATAATTAATCATCGACGAA
>NW_023459563.1:7904-10894 GCF_013731165.1 Rhagoletis pomonella | reverse complement strand
ACAAAGCTTTCTTAAGCTTCTCTTCAACTTCATCCAAAACGAAACACTGAAATTTGATGGGTTTTTTGAAGCGTGTAAGTTAAACCATCTAATTACACAGAAGACAGTTTGATCAAACAATGTGACCATGTAAGGTCCATATAAGGCATCAACACACGTGTGCGATTCTGACGGTGCAAATCTGTTCCGAAAAAATTACAACAATGCCGCAACTATTTATTGGAAATTGCAGACCTACGGGTTCGGAAACGAAAAAGGTTAATAGGCTGGTTCTGTATAATTTAAACAAAAATTAACGTAAGAAAACAAAACATCTTGAATGTTCAAAAGCAAAGAATTTGATGAAGATTGTTTCATTCCCACGACAGCCGGTTATACGTACCGGAATGACTCGGGTTTCACCCGACCAAGGGCTGTTGTTTCGGCGATCTAACCCCGTTTAGGTCGGCGAAGTATCTTAGAACTTGTCCGTCCATAGGGCTACATTCACTACGCATTCTCCTACTCAGGGCTGGCATCGAGTCAAACCCTGGGCCAGAAACATACACCTGCTGTGTATGCCGAAGACGATTACACCACAACTCCACCTCAGTCAGGTGTAATGCCTGTGAGGGGTGGAGTCACCTCAGGGTCTGCTCGGGACTACGGACACTCAGGCAGTGGACCACGTCATACGTGGCCCCCTGTTGCTCAAATAGACTAACCATAGTCCGCCCGTGCAGCCCCACACACTCACACAGCAGCCACACACAGTCACCACAACACAACAACAAAATAACACCACAGACCGTACCATAGCCACTACAGACCGCATAACACACACAACCGCACCACCACCCACGCGCCGCCGCCAACAACTCCTGGTTCCCCCTTCAATCTGCACGGTATGTCAGACCAGGATATTCCGTAATGTGACATCAGTCAAGTGCAACACCTGCCTTGGCTGGTGCCACTTTAGGGCATGTTCAGGTCTGCGTACCACGCGAGATTGGACGGGGAACTTCGAGGGCCCGTGTTGCGCTGCTCGGTCGCAGACGCCAATTGCGACGCCCCCCACCACCACCACAGGGCGGCAATCACCTCATCAGCACACACAGCCAACGGGGCCAAGAACATACACCTCACTCACACCCCACATCACGACACGTCTCCCGAACCACATGAAGCTCCTTCAATTCAACTGTAACGAGCTACAGAGCAAGATTGAGGAGATAACCGTCTTCATGTGTCGGCATGGTATATTAATAGCTGCGGTCCAAGAGACGAAGTTGCACAGCAATTCAACTTTGTTGAATTGCGCCGGGTACAACGTGCACCGTCGAGATCGCGAGCGAGATAATGGTGGTGGCCTAGCGTTCATCACGCACCACACCGTGCAGTATCGTCTTATCGAAGCAGACATCGACCGCAGGGATACCACCCTAGAATGTCAGGGCATCGCTATCCGGTCAGGCGATGTCGAGCTCGAAATAGTCAACATATACATACCCCCTGTCACCTGCTGCCCGGCAGGATATCACCCTGATATAGGTGCGCTCCTCAGAGGTGAAAACCGTATGGTAGTAGGTGACTTTAACGCGCACCACGATCTTTGGCACTCAAGCCTGTCAAACGATCGTAGGGGAACAGACTTGGCTGAGCAGATAGACGATTCGACATTCTGCACAATGAACGACGACGCACCCACCAGGATTATGGGTAACTGCAGTAGCTCGCCAGACATCACTATAGTCAGCGCTGGTCTGATAAACAGCATAACGTGGCGACCTATGCTGACTCTAGCATCAGACCATCTACCCATAGTCATCTCGATTGATAAACCAACCGACTTTGCCTCCGCCAAACACCGGACCTATATCAACTTTTCTAAAGCTGATTGGAAAGGTTACGCGGAGTTTACTGAAAACACCTTCACATCGCTCCCCACACCAACCGACGTCCACCTCGGTGAACGTAAGTTCCGCAGGGCTATCACTGCTGCTGCAGCTCGCTTCATACCGGCAGGATGTATATCGGACCCACGTCCAAACTTCCCTGCCGAAGCGGCTGTTTTAGCCAATGAGCGTGATAGCCTTCGTCAGGCCGATCCCGGAGATCCCCGTATCAGGGATCAGTAGGATCGCATAAGGCGGCCACAACAACCGCAAAGGCATCAACCGGGGTGAGCACCCGGGCTGAGCTGAGACAACGGCAACAACAACACGGAAACCACCGCCACTCCAACTCAGCACCAACAACAATCTTCCCACAGCAGTAACGCGCCAGCAGCAACAACAGCGAAAACAATAACCGGCTGCAACAACAACAGCAGTGCCCAACCAAGCCCTGCTGCAACGAGTGGGTGAGCTGCAAGCAACCAAAAGGGGTATTCATAATCAAGAATTGTAAGGAATTATTTTTTTAGAGAAAAGGGGAAAAATTTAATAATTGAGAATTTTAAAGGAAAAAATATGTACATCTTAGTTTAATTTTAGTAGACCTTACAGTCGAATTTTTGGGGGCAAAAAACAACATTCGTATCGAAACCAAAGTCAAATTATACCATGCTTGTATACATACATAAATATGACGCAAATGTGAGGAAATAAGCGAAAACATACAAATGTGAAATTTAAGTTATTGGAAATAGTTTAATATTTCAATACAAAAAAAAACATTTGGATATTTCTAGCCTAAAAGTCCCCGTAACGTAAAGGCATACATATACTTACCTATATACATATACACAGTATGTACATACATATGTACATGCATATGTAGGCATAACGCCTTAAGCAATTGGCAACGCTAGTAAGTAATAAAAAAAAACGAGAAAAAAGAATACATTTACTTAAAATTAAATCAAATAAACATGAGAACTAAGATAAATTAAATTAAATGCAATTAAACTGAACCACCTCAAATTAAATTGAATTAAACTACAACAAAATAAAACTAGCTACAATTTAGGAAAAATTTCAAATAAAACAAGTTTACATAAATAAATACAC
>NW_023459563.1:0-7804 GCF_013731165.1 Rhagoletis pomonella | reverse complement strand
CTGCCACAGCAGCAGAACCAACAGCAACCCGCCAGTGAGTGGGCATCAACCGGGGTGAGCACCCGGCTACAGCAGCGACAGTAGGATCGCATAAGGCAGCCACAACGGCAACAACAACACGGAAACCACCGCCACTCCAACTCAGCACCAACAACAATCTTCCCACAGAAGTAACGCACCAGCAGCAACAACAGCGAAAACAATAACCGGCTGCAAGCAACCAAAAGGGGTATTCATATTCTAGAATTGTAAGGAATTAATTTTTTTAGAGAAAAGGGGAAAAATTTAATAATTGAGAATTTTAAAGGAAAAAATATGTACATCTTAATTTAATTTTAGTAGACCTTACTATCGAATTTGTGGAAAAAAACATTCGTATCGAAACCAAAGTCAAATTATACCATACTTGTATACATACATAAATATGACGCAAATGTGAGGAAATAAGCGAAAACATACAAATGTGAAATTTAAGTTATTGGAAATAGTTTAATCTATACTAATTATATAAAGAGAAGCCCCTTTTTTTGTAACAGGTATTATCATGAAATTTTGTATACAAATAGCTTTCGGTAACCACCATGTTTTAGGCTAAAAAAATTTTACTTTTTTTCGGGTAGGTGGACCAGGGACCGGTCTATTCGCAAAAATCTTATTGTAGTCCGATGTGCTTAAAATTTAGTACGTAAGTAGCTTTTTAGCATATATGACCCATTTTTTCCGGGAAGTGGTCCAGGGACCGATCTGTTCAAAAAAATAGAATTTACGGTTGGATTTGCTTAAAATTCGGTGCGCAGATAGCTTTTTAGCATGTATTAGCACATGTGATCAATTTTTTCCGAGAAGTGGACCAGGGACCGATCTATTCCAAAAAATCGCATTTATGGTCCGATTTGCTTAAAATTCGGAACGTAAGTAGTTTTTTAGCATATATTAGGATATATGGTCCATTTTTTCCGAGAAGTGGACCAGGGACTGATCTATTCGAAAAAATCGTATTTACGGTCCGATTTGCTTAAAATTCGGTACGTAGGTAGCTTTTTAGCATATATTAGCATATATGATCCATTTTGTCCGAGAAGTGGACCAGGGACCGATCTGTTCGAAGAAATCGTATTTATGGTCCGATTTGCTTAAAATTCGGTACATAGGTAGCTTTTTGCCTGGATAAGCTTATACATTCCTGTTTTCCAATTTTCATGCAATTTCGAATATAAATAGCTTTAAGTAACGACCATATCAAGGGGCGAATTCGTCACTAGGCAAGATTTTTTTACGCCAATCAGAAACAACGGACACTGTCAAAATATAATTATAATATATAATATATCTCAACTAATTTATATTTAGAAAGCCGTTTGTTAGTTTTCGCAAGGCTCGAGAGCGGCTGAACCAATTTTTTTGAAACTGCCACCTGCCGCACGTGTCCCAAGGATGGTTTTAGGCTGAAAAAAATCTATATGTAAAGGGGGCGTGGCACTTCCCATATAAACCGAATTTCTCATGCTACATATCTCTGAAACAGTGCATGGTAGAGTTTTGGAAATTGGTATGGAGATATACGAAATCAATCCCATACCCTTGGTGAAAAATTTTAGCTAGAGTAAAAAGGGGTGTGACATCTCCCATACAAACCGAATTTTTCATACTGCTTATCTCTGGAAATTTTTTGGTAGAGTTCTAGAGTTTTGTATGGAGATGTACGAAATAAATCGCATACTCTTGGAGAAAAATTGGAACTATTGGAAAAGGGGCGTGGCATCTTCCATACAAACCGAATTTTTCATATTGCCTATCTTTGGAAGTGTTCATGGTAGAGTTCTGGAACTTGGTATGGAGATATACGAAATCAATCGCATACTCATGAAGACAGAGGGCAGCTGTTGGAAAGGGGGGCGTGGCTCCTCCCATATAAATCGAATTTTTATACTGCATATCTCTGAAAGTATTCATGGTAGAGTACTGGAACTTCGTATGGAGATGTATATAGTTGAAATCAAGCCCATACTCATGGAGAAAATTTGGGCTATTTGAAAAGGGGTGTGAGGCCTACAAACCTACCGACCTTTAGCTATCGTTGAATGAATTTTTTTATTCTTCTGTAGGTGTGTTTGTGCGTGAAATCCTCCTAAATGGTTGTACGGATTTTAACGAAACTTTTTGTGTATTTGAGTGGGTCTCTGAATGGTTTAGTTTCACAATTTAATCCGACAGTTGGCGCTGTAGTTGAGCTATTACTAAAAATCTTATTTATGATCCGATTTGGCTAATGTTTTAAATATGTATGCAATACTATTGCAAAAACGTGCCGCTAAGTGGTGCTGAAGTCGAGCTATTACTAAAAATAGCTAAGTGAAAAAAGGGGCCGTGAAGGTCAGATTAAATCGACCTGTTGCACCATTGAGTATATCGAACGCTCCTGCGTTGCAATTGGCCCAATGGATGTGATTTTCCAATATTATTATGCGTTCAAACTTTTAAGGTATTTCGTCTGAAATAAGTATATGTCATTGTTCCCGCCAGGGAGTGAAGAGGAAAAAATGTATTTCGCTTTGCGAATAACCGTGCTATGAAATGCCGCACAACTGGAGAATTCAAGAACGGATATAACACTTTCCTTAGGTTATTTATTATTAAAATCGTAAACGTGAATTGTTGGTGAAAATGTTGGACCAAGAAGTTTCAATAAAATATTTAAAAATTTTGGGCGGGTCGAAGTTCGCCGGGTCTGCTAGTAAGTAATAAAAAATAAATAAATAAATTTACTTAAAATTAAATCAAATAAACATGAAAACTAAGATAAATTAAATTAAATGCAACTAAACTGAACCACCTCAAATTAAATTGAATTAAACTACAACAAAATAAAACTAGCTACAATTTAGGAAAAATTTCAAATAAAACAAGTTTACATAAATAAATACACACCAGAAAAAAAAACAAGAGAAATTTAAGTGGAAGATTTTGCATAAATAAAATAACCTAAAGTAAAGCCTTATTAAAAGGTCAACTATAATAAATTTAAATAAAATGCCAAAATTATAATAAAGAAATGGCCACAATCATAATACAATAAAATTATAAATAATTAGATAAGATCGAGATGATATAAAATGGAAACGAAACGCTATATAAACAAAAGGAAAGGAGAGGATAGAAGATAAAAAGAAAACATTTTAAATACCTAAAACCAAATTAAACCCATAACTTAGAAACTAACTAGGCTTAGTTTACTTACCGGACTTACTTAATTTAACCTTGGGTTTATATACTTACCTATACTTACTTATATAAATTTAACTCAGCTTAAATACCCCACATATACTTACCTTAATTATAATTAATTTAATTAAATATATCAAAGACGACTTACCTACCTGATTTTCCTACCGGATTTACTTACCTGACTTACCCTTTCATAGCCTGTAAACTTACCCTCCAACGCAACCTTAACCCCTAAAATTGAACCGTAGGAATAAGTTTAGACTATACTAGTGATAAGACTTAGTATGTAAGGTGCGATTAAACACTTACTCGCCTTGAATTTTGATGGACAGCTTAGGATTAGGTTCTCTTTAGTATTCTTTACCACCTACCTAGTTATTTAAATACACTTTTTTATTCTAGAGGATAGATGTTAGGATGATTAGTTTTAAGAAATAGTTTTTTGAAGGAAAATGAATTATCAATAAATTTGTAATATAAGATGGGAATGCTGACTAAATTAATTACTTAGGAAGGCACATTAGGGATTCAATAATGGGGCTACCGACATTAGGGTGCGACGGTAGCCATGGATGAGGGTGGGCCAGCACCGGGCGTCACAACTCCATCAGTGGCGCCCTTATATTCGGCCTTAGGTTCTTTTTTTGTTTTTGCTTAGATTGGTATTTCGTTTTCTTTTGATTTTCAGCTTGTTTTATATTTTAACGTTCTTTTCCAGCTCTTTTTTTGGTTTAACGGATATTTTTTTGGATTTTTTTTGGATCGTTTGACAAGGCATGACTTTTCTCTGCTATGGCGCAGGAAACAGCGGGGAAGGCAAGAACCCAGCCCAGCCGACATGACTAGCCATAGTGCACCCTATTGTGTCATGCCGCCTGCATTCACTGCTGCTCCCAATGTATGCGTACCATAACAGATGGCGCCCAACGGGGTAGCCTGAGGTCTGGTCAGGTTGACTGGTCCTGACTGGCACATGAGGCTTCGCCATCCCGCAAGTCCCAGGGGGCATGTGATTGCTGCCCCTTGCTGCGTTGCGGCGGGATTAGTGGAGCTGAGTGTGCTGGTTCGGATTGGTCCTCTTGGTCAGCAACCGAAGGCTTCTCCGAGACTTCACGTCACGTCCTCCGGAGTTTTGTATTCACCCGGTGAGGCAGTGCTAAACGCACTTAGTTTTTTTGTAGTTTGACTTTGTTTTTTTTTTCCAAATTGTTCAGTGGTCCGATATGTCGAGTTGGGGAAAATTTGTCCGCTAAGTGGGGTTTAGTATAAATAGATTTTCGTGGTTAATTTTTCTTTTGCCGAATATTTTTTTTGTTGTTTTTGCGACTTGTTTTTTTTTTGAAAAAAAAAAAATTATATATGCATTTCTCGTTTGAACCCAGCTCACTCCATAGGTCAGCGCTGGTGCTCCTGAGCGCCTTCGTATTGCGATGGAGTGGGCTGGGATTCCAACCACGACTGACTGTCGGGGTCTCAGTCACCCCACATGTCTCAGGGGGGCATGCGTGACTGCCCTTGCTGCATTGCGGTGGGGTGCACTGAGACCGAAAGATAGCTCAGTAAACTTGTACGCGAAGTCCAGTACACCCTTCAAGTCTGGCATTCCACTATGCCGGCTTGCATTGCGGTTGGCTGTACTGGACCAAACAGCAATTTTTTTGTGTTTGTTTTTGTACCTTATTTTTTCGTAGACTTGTGCCTTCTTAATGTTAGGGGGAGGTCAGCATTCCCATTGACCTTTGAAAATACATATTTCCCATAATTTAAAATTATACCCAACTGAACTTTTGATATACACGTATATAACCACGTGTATTTAACTAACCACCTATATGCCTATTTACTAAAAATATATATATTCTTTTTATACCTTTCATGAGCATGAAATGGTATTATAACTTTGGTCCGATGTTTGTAAGTACCAGAATAAGAAGAGATAGACACATTAAAATGTATACTTAAATGATCACAACGTCGAGCTGAGTCGATTTAGCCATGTCCGTCTGTCTGTCTGTCCGTCTGTTTGTATGCAATCTAGTCTCTCAGTTTTCGCGATATCCGGATGAAATTTGGTAGGTGGGTGTATTTTTATAACGTATTAATCATTTGTCGGAACCGGAAGAATCGGACCATTATAACATATAGCTCCCATATAACTGATTGTTCAGACATGGGATTTTTCGTTATAACTTCTCCATTTATGCAGCTAGGAACATGAAATTTTGCAATACTTCCACCCATTATCATCAAAAGACTTACACTGAAAATTACAAAGAGCGGGTCACTATAACCTAAATCTCCCATACAACTGATTGTTCAGATATACGATTTTTCGTTATAACTCCTCTATTTATGTAGCTAGGAACTTGAAATTTTGCACTGCTGTCACTAATCTAATCTAATATAAATCTAAATCTAATATTGTTAGTTCCTTCAGTGCCCAGATGGACTTTGACATATTCGTCATTGTGGAAACTTGGCTGCATTCGGAGTTTCATGATAGTGAGTTCTTTGATCCTAATATATTCGACGTTTTTCGTAAAGACAGGGATCCTTCTAAGACTGGTTCCCGCAGAGGTGGAGGTGTCCTTATAGCTGTTCGACGTAAATTTCGCGCTTACTTGGTTACACTCAACAATGACGATTCTTTGCTTGACCAACTGTGTGTGCGCTTAAGAGACCCTTTTAGATGTAGATGCCTATATCTAATTACTTCTTATATCCCACCAAATAGCAACTTTGATCTATATAAAATGCATGTGGATAATATTGTCTCGCTCGCATTAAATGATCCATCAGATAGTAATTTGTGCATATTGGGGGATTTCAACTTACACAATGTCCAATGGACTGACACTCTTTCTAATTCGGTTCTCACTCCATCCAATGTAAGTGCTGCCCATGAGTCTTACTTTATTGACCGTATTCTCAGCCTTAACCTTAAGCAAATCAATAAATTTGTTAATAGTCTAAATAGGATCCTAGATCTCATATTTGTAAGCGATAATATTAATTATAGTGTTTATGAATGTATATCCCCAATAACTCCATGTGATAAGCATCATGTTTCCTTAATTATAAGCCTGGATTTTTACGAATATTCTTCTACTTGTACAGCCTCTATGGATAAAATCGCATTCAAATTTGCTACCTGCGATTTTTCCAACTTGAATAATCTGCTGCTTAATATCGAAAGGGCATCCCTTTTATCAGATTTAAGTACTGCTAACTGTTTTTCAACTTTTAAAAGGGCTTTGTATGAATTCTGTCTGGAAAATATACCTGTCAAGAAAAAACTATCATATAAAGTACCCTGGTACACGAAAGATCTAAAAAAGCTTAAAAACTTAAGAAACAAATATTATAAAAGATTTCAGTTAACCAGAAACCATAACTTGTTTCTTAAATACCAACAATATTCAAAAGAATTTAGTCGCTTAGACAAATACCTCCACAAAAATTACATTCGATCTGCAGAGGTGAGCATTAAATCTAACCCGAAATATTTTTGGACTTATATCAAATCCAAGAGGTCATGTTCAAATATCCCATCTTCAGTTTTCCTAGACGATAATTTTTCTGAGTCTCCAGAAGATGTGGTTAATCTGTTCGCCGACTTTTTTAGGTCGAATTTTGTTTCCGCTGATAGTAGCACCACAGCTAACATTTCTTCTGATATCAATTCGAGCCTTAATTTTGGCTCCCTGACATTATCAACTGACGATATTACAATGGGGGTAGCTTCCCTTAAACCCTCTTCTCAAACTGATATTGATGGTCTGTCTGCCCTGCTATTGAAAAAATGTTCTGCCCTAATTCAACCACTAAAAATCATTTTTAATAAGTCTCTTGCTTCAGATATATTTATTGATGAATGGAAAGTTACTTCCATAACCCCTATTCTAAAGGGTGGTAAGAAAAACGATGTTAGGAACTATAGGCCCATCTCTAAACTCTCAACTATTTCTAAACTGTTCGAGTGTGTAGTTAAAGATAAACTGTACTTTGCTACTAAATCTTTTATTTGTCATAACCAGCATGGCTTTGTTTCTGGGCGGTCTACAGTTTCAAACTTAGCAGTTTTCACCGACTACTGCGTAAAGGCGTTTTCTTTTGGATTCCAGGTGGACTGTATATATACGGACTTCTCGAAAGCCTTTGATAGAGTCCCTCATAGTATACTAGTCGAAAAACTTGCCTGCCTAGGTTTTCATTCATGCTTCTTGGAATGGATAAGATCCTACTTATCCAACAGACCCTGTGTTGTAACCATAGATGGTGTGTCTTCTGACTCTTTTGTGGCTTCCTCTGGGGTGCCGCAAGGAAGTGTCTTGGGTCCTCTACTGTTCGTCCTTTTTATAAATGATATAAGTAGCTGTTTCTCATTCGCAAATTTTTTACTCTATGCAGATGATCTTAAGGTAGGGATACACAGCAGAGCGTGCTAGGCGAGGGGAAGTGAGGTGTACGGAGATGGCATCGTATACATA
This sequence comes from Rhagoletis pomonella, assembly GCF_013731165.1. Classification (NCBI taxonomy): domain Eukaryota; kingdom Metazoa; phylum Arthropoda; class Insecta; order Diptera; family Tephritidae; genus Rhagoletis; species Rhagoletis pomonella. The sequence goes on along the minus strand of NW_023459563.1, from coordinate 89 downwards.
TTAACCACTACACACTTATTTTCAAGTAAAAATGCGTGTATATATGTGTACTTTTGCGACAACTGAGCCAGTGTGGCATCAGGCCACCA
>NW_023459562.1:46684-53843 GCF_013731165.1 Rhagoletis pomonella | reverse complement strand
CGAAACCGGTTTGTCTCCAAACCAAATTTGACAAGGGATGACGGAAATTCGTTCCATAATACATCATACACCCACCCTGTCGGAAACAACAACAACCAAAAAGGAAATAAAAAAATATCACAGAGTTTATGAATATGCGGTCAAGTGGGAAGAAAAATATCATAGTGAACTAAATAGATAATTAGTTACATAATAACAATAATAATAAATACATTGTAATGCAATCAAGCATACATTTTACCTTATATGAATTCGCCTTTTACTAATCTATTACAATTAAAAATTAAGAATTTCCGATATTGAAAATTGCAACCCTGTTGTGTGTACGAAAGCAGCTAACGTTAAGTCCAAAAGTGAAAAATAAATTGTCGTCATTCCATACGCGCCATTAAACTCGATCAGACGTTTTTCATTGTCAAAGTTTTTATTAAAAAGAGTTTGGTCTCCCGGGCTTCGGGCAAGTACAGACCCGGCAGAAAAATATATAACCTGCCCACACAACTCAAGCAGCTTCACCGTCCGACAACGCCGAATCTGCGAAACAGCGGCGCTTGTGTGCACGCAGCAGCGGAGGGCTAGGGCTCCATCGATTAGCAGCTACCATCAAAAGGAGTGCCTATACAGCATGCTAAGTGTGGTGTGTGGTAAGGCCTTTAAATGACGACCGTGTCCAGTATGGAGGCCCCCGGCGAGAAAAAAAGAAAAAACTTTCAAAAAATAATTAATAACAAAAAAAAAATAAAAATTAATACGTTTTTCTTTAAACGCACATAATTAAACAAATAAAATGAGATTAATTCTATTTAATTTACAAAATTTAAAAATCCAAATCCTATATTTGCGGTGGTGGTATATTACACACAAAAAAAAACGAAAAAAAGAAAAAAAATTTATACAAAAAATTAATTAAACACAAAATCAAAAAAAAATATTACACAAAGCGGTGGTAAATTCGAAAAACTTTGCAAATACAAAAATGAATGAATAAAAATTTAAAAATTAACATTATAACAAACTTTTTTTACAAAACGCGGTCGTACCAAAATTGAAAACAAGAAAAAGTTCATTATTGCTGTAAAACTTGGTGATGTGATGGCAGGTGTACCGGTGGTTGTAAAGAACAACAACAAATATACTTCAGTGCGTTAAAAACTAAAATGCGTGACTGTACAAAAGCAAACCAATCCACCCGGTACTTAGCCACTTTATTTTGGTCAGCCACTGAACGGTAACCACCGTTAAGCAGTGGTTGTAAGGACAACAACAAATATACTTCAGTGCGTTAAAAACTAAAATGCGTGACTGTACAAAAGCAAACCAATCCACCCGGTACTTAGCCACTTTAATATGTTGAACCACTGAACGGTAACCACCGTTAAGCAGCGGTTCTGAAACCACGTCACCAAACAACAACCGTCACAGCCGTTACATAGTGGTATGTAAAAACCACGCCACCAAGCAACAATAACAACAACATCGGCGCTAAAACAACAAGCAACATCAGCGAAGGCGTATAGACACTTAGCAATGGAGTCAACTAGTAACAACGGAATACATAACAACATGGCAGAAATGGTACAGCAGACAGCATATGTATAAGTATAAAATATACATTTATATGAGTTTAGACTAGATTTCGTTTTCTTATTTAAGTACAGTGTTGCATACAAAAAATACAAATAATGCGATAAGATCCCTAATGATTCCATTTTTTTTAATACGTTTTTACATTTTCTTCCATATTGTCAATTCATACTTTTACATTATGCATACATTTTCCTGCATAATTTCAAATATTTTCTTAGAGCTTAAATACTTACATCAACTTTCCAATAAAGTTTGAAGTTTTTGGGTTACGTATTTGATACAATTCGTAATTTGTTTTCCTTGAATGAAAACACCGTGACATGAATAAATAATTTTTTTTACAATATTTCCGAAGTTTCGTAAAACTCACATACTGCTTTTTGATGTTTTCTCAAAACCCTGCCGTTAACCACTTACCTTTACGATTTTTTTATTTATTTGTGACCAATTTTACAAAAAATTTAACTTTTTCTGAAATATTTCAAATGTCTTATATATATGTATATATAAAATATTTTGCCCTACTGTGTCGACTACAAATTTATAAAATTTTGCCAAAAAAAGCAAATATGTACCATCTTTTTAATTGCATTTGAGACAGCACAAAGAAAAAGCAACATCCCTTTCCAATTGCATGGCTATAAACCTTTATTGCATGCCAAATTTTCAGCGGACTATAATATTTGACTATTATCTCAGTAAGTAATACATATATTCTTTTTCAACATTAGGGTGCGGTGAGCAGTGCTTGAACTTTTTGAGGTTACCAGTTATGTCAGATATTGAAATACAATTTATAGAATACCAATCTGATTTCTTTAAAATAACTAAGCGAATTTTGCAGAATCGACCACTGTCGACAAATACGGTTAAACTCAAAGAATACAAAGATTCGCTTATAACTTGTTATAATAAAATTGTATTACACGTAACCGATAACAGTTCAACACATAACCTGAAAGAAGTGCAAGCAAAGTTATCACGTTGCAAGGAGCTACTAGTGAAGTGCTTTGTTAGGTTAAATTGTCAGATACCAATTCCGAAGGATGCGTTAAGTCTTATATGCCAAACGAACGTAGTTGATTCGGAATCAGAAGAATTCGCTGATGCTGAGTCAGAAACATCGCTAGGTTTTTGTATCAAAAGAAGCTCATCACTTCCAGATTTAAAGCACTCATTATTTGTAGATAACACTCCACCAGCAGCTACCAGCTCACCTGATATAACCGATTTTTCAAAAAGTTTTTACAAAATGGCTACCATCGAACAGAAAACGTCAATTAGTCTATGTTCATCAATAATTAGAGAAGATTATAGTGGGGATCCGTTAGCGCTCGATTCTTTCCTCGATAAAATAAGTTTGATAGAAGACCTAGCTGAGGAAAACCTAACTAGTACCTTAATGGCATTTTTAAAATCTAAATTAGAAGGAAAAACTCGCGAAGCATTACCGACGCAAATACTATCAGTTAATGACATCAAAATTGCTCTACGTGGAAGGATTAAACCTGATAATTTCAAAGTTGTTGCAGGAAAAATTTCGGCGTTACATGTCAACAATAATAACTATACCGATTTTGCTAAACGCGTAGAAGAACTGGCGGACTCTTTAGAGCGTTCCTTAATTATTGAAGGAATGAATCAACAAAAAGCTTACGAAATGGCCGTTGAGCAAACCGTAAATGTTTGTCGAAATGCCAAGTCGGATCTAGTCAAGTCGATACTTGCTTCAACAACATTTTCCGATTCCAAAGACGTAGTAGCAAAGCTGATAGTCGGGAAAAACAACGAAGTAAAGGAGCATCCGGTTTTAGCATTTCGCACACGTGGCAGTAATTTTTCCAGAAATTTCGTGGTAGTTTTCGTGGGCATAGTAATTATAACCCGAATCGCAATTTTACTGGTTATAGGAACAGGTCTCCTTCAGGCAATGGAAATCAGCGCTATCGACCCGCTAACGGAAACACCTACCAAGGTGGCAACAACAATAACCGTTTTAACAATAATCGTGGTAACAATAGGAATAGCAGCAATACTAGTAGATCTTCGAACAACAGGGGTAGAAGTGCAAATTACCGTGCTTTAAACGCTCACGCCCCTCAGGAGCGAACACTGGGGGAGCAGGAGCTAGACAACTAAATGATTTTTCGATAACAGAAGGCATTTACTGCTTAAATCTAAATTATTCTGATTTTATTTAATTACAAATTTCCGGGTCAAATAAATTATGCATATTTTTGGTCGACACGCAGGCCGACATTTCTTTAATTAAAATTTCAAGTTTTAACAAAAATTTTCGAATTCATTCAAATGATTACATCCGCATCACGGGCGTTACTTTGAACACTGTTTCCACTCTCGGTAAAATTACGACAAATGTAACTTTTTCTGACTTTTTTATAAAACATACGTTACATGTGGTTAATGACAAGTTTAACATCCCTGCAGACGGTATATTGGGTAAAGACTTCTTGAAAGTCAATAAATGCGTTATCAGCTATGCAAGCAATTGCATTTCCCTCTGGGTAGGTAACAAAAAAGTCGCGATTCCGATTCTTCACGGAACTGAAAGCGATACCTGCGTAATTCCACCTAGATGCGAAGTTTTTCGACTTTTTAATTTAGGAAGTTCACCGAAACCACTTTTTGTGGAGTCACAAGAAATTGATAACGGTGTATTCACGGCAAGGTGCATAATTAGTACAAGTAACCCAATCGTCAAAGTCATAAATACCACAAATGACATAAAATACGTAAAGAACTGTATCATCCGGACTGAAAATCTCTCTAATTCCTATGTTTATTCCATTAATAAGACAAGAAACGATGACAACCGGACAAAAGAACTGATTAAGACTTTGAAAAAACAAATTCCTAGTTACGCTGAAAGCGAATTGTTCAACTTGTGCGTAGATTACGCAGATATATTTGCCCTTGCGGACGACAAAATGACATTAAACAACTTTTACGAACAAAAACTGAGATTGACAGACAACAACCCAGTTTATATTAAAAATTACCGTTTACCATATTCCCGGCGTGAGGAAATCAACCGCCAAGTTAATAAGTTATTAAAAAGGGAATTAATCGAAGAAAGTTACTCGAGTTATAATAGCCCTTTAATTGTTGTTCCGAAAAAAGACACTAATGGCCAAAAAGCGTACCGCATGTGCGTCGATTTCCGTGCTGTTAATAAGAAACTGATTGCCGATAAGTTCCCTCTTGCGCGAATAGATGCCATTTTTCAACTTTAGACTTCTTTTCAGGATTTCATCAAATCCCTTTGCATGTTGACTCTCGTGACGTAACATCATTTAGCACCGAACGAGGAGCATTTAGGTGGAAAGTATTACCGTTTGGTTTAAACGTAGCACCAAACTCATTCTCACGAATGATGACAATTGCTTTTTCCGGTATTCCGCCCAATGTGGCATTTCTTTACGTCGACGATATAATCGTAATTGGTTGTAGCGAGGCACACCACATAAAAAATTTATAAAAAGTTTTCAATACATGCAGAGCTTTCAACTTAAAACTCAACCCAAATAAATGCAATTTTCTCCGGCCAGAAGTTACATTCTTAAGCAGGGATCACACGATTTGTACATTTGTACACAAAATGCCGAATTTAGATTTGTCCACATTTGCGCATTTGGATAGCAATGTACAAATGATTTGTTTTGCGACCAGACGATTTGGCACACATTTGCGCACAGCAGTAAAGTGACAAATATTGTCCAAATTCATTCACACGATTTAACCATTTGGTCATAAATACTTAAACAGCTGATCCGGTGTCAACCATACTTTTGCATTTATGATTTCGTGAGATTTGAAGTGAAATAAACAAAAATAATATATACGCACAGGTACTCAGAATTTTAAATACACCCTCAAAATCTGGGCTAAAAAACGCATTTTTCATAGGTTGAAGCATATACTTGCTCGTAACTTTATTTCTGTTTGCCCGATGAAAAATACTTACATCTGCCATTTAAGAGAAAACATTTCGTTGTTTACAACCATTTATAAATGGTTAATTTATCTTGAGAATGGGCACCCTATGTATGTATACTAGTTAACAAAATGAAAAAATGTTAAAAATTAAAATTTTGCATATCGATGGCTGAGTGGAAGATCGACCTATCTCGAAGCCAGTTCAAAAACGCCCTGTCTCTGAAAATTTTTCAAGAACGCCCTACTTCAAAGTTTGATTGAAAAACGCCCTATTTCAGAATTTGGTTGAATAACGCCCTATCTCAGAATTCATTTCAAAAACGCCCTATCTCAAACGAAAATACATTGAAAATAAGCTGATATAGGGCGTTTTTGAATCGGCAGCTGAGATAGGCCGTTTTTCAATGAAATTCTGAAGTAGGGCGTTCTTGAAAAGTTTTCTGAGATAGCGCGTTGTTAAAAAATTTTCTGAGATAGGGCGTTTTCGAACTGGTTGCCGAGATGGATCGATCTTCCACTCAGCCATCGATATACTCTGTAAGATTCCTTTCAGTGATCGGACTTCTACCACATTGTTGTAGATCTGCCACCTACCACACAAGGTCTGAAATCTACCACATATTCGCGTTTTTGAGTAGTTTTATTTTTGCTCAACATAATTTTCTTAATTTTAAGAGCAAAAATTGTCCAACACTAAACACTAACAACAGGCAGAATGGGAGGATAAAATAAACTGTGAAATAGTAAATTTTCTCAATATTCAATTTTTCGACATCAAACATGGTTTTATTGTGTTAAATTGCAAAACATATGATTTATAAAAAGAATTAATAGCGAAAATGATAAAAACCGGCTATTTTGTGAAAGCATTAGCAAATTTCAGTGCATCTCAAATTTCTAAAGCGTTGTTTACTTTTACTTGAGAATTGTCAAAATCGGCAAATCCCAAGCAGCATTTTTGGAACGAGCCACATTTGTTCGCTACATCGTGATGTGATAAAAAGAAAAGCTGGCAGCGCTCTGCAAGGTTGCAGAAATCTTTCAAAATATGTTCGAAACTGTAAAGGAAAAAAATTGCCAAAACCTACGCAATTTTTATCAACTTCAATCTGGCACTTTATTATACTAAAATTAATTTTGTTTTAGACTCTAATTAAAATGTTTGCAATTTAGGAGAAACCAGATCTACCAGATTTTTTGAAACCTACCACATTTTTTTGAAATCTACCACATTTTTTTTAGATTCTACCACACAAATTTTTTTTAAGTCCGATCACTGATTCCTTTGCCATTTCTTAAGATAAATTATCAATTTAAACATTGTTGTAAGCAGCGAAATGTCTTATCTTGAATCACATACATAAATACGTATTTTTCACCGGGTAAACAGAAAAAAAGTTACGAGCAAGTATACCTGTGCGTCACCCTTTGAAAAACGCGGTTTTTGAAATTCTGAGTATGCAGATTTTACTGCTTGAATAGACCTACAACAAGTGTGAACATCGAAAAAACTATATACATTTTTTTTGTCACACAGTGTAAATTAGATCGTCTTTAATAATCTGTATATCGCCGTTTAAAGTACAAAACCGCGTATCAACAAAATGCAAAGCTG
>NW_023459562.1:41185-46584 GCF_013731165.1 Rhagoletis pomonella | reverse complement strand
AAAATATTAAAAATAAAAAATGTTAACAAGCCACAATAACATTGACATATAAAATTTAATCATTTTATAACCATGTTGCTTCTGACGGCATTTGAACCCGGACCCTCCTGAAAGCTAACAAATAGTGGCAAGCATCTCTGCGCACTGAGCTACAGCAACGCATGTAAATGTGTGTTCAAATGTTCACTTTGCATCAAGGCCAGACCAAGCGATTAGGACATTGACAAGGTGGTGTTCTTTAATTTTTTTTATTTAATTGCAAGACAACACCACCCTGTCACTGCCAAACTGTAATTTTCGTCTATCTCTAGGCCGGTTCCTTGGGGACTGGTCGAAGGCTGACATTTTCGATGCAAGCAAATGTCCAATTCCGACCAGTCAAATTTTAACCAGTGAAGTACTAGTCCTTAATGGAAAATTGGCCGCCTTATTGCTGAAGGGAAGAAACCAAAAATATACACACGTAAATAGAATAAGAATATGTATGGATGTATGTATTACCTTCAGGTCTATTCTGCACGTTACCGAAGATTTTGTAACCGGAAAATTGTATTACCAAAAAATGTTTTCAGTTCTTGTCACCGCGATTCTAGGTACGTTGGTAAGGCAGTTAAAATATTCAGCAATTCAGCTATGAAGAATTGTGCAAATCCCGGCATCGCATATTTCACGGGGCAATAATTTGTTACCAGCTTATGAGATGATAACAAAATTTACCGGTTACAAGAGTATACAGAATGCGAAAAGGGTTTACAAATTGACAGGAACTTTATTTACCGGTTACAAACTTTTTATTACCAGCGCAGAATAGACCTGTTAGAAGAAAACTCAATAAAACGAAGGTCTGCATTTCATATCCATGCACTCATACATATGTATGTATATATGTGTGTATCTATATGCATGTACATACTTATATAAGTGCATAGTTATTTACTGAACAGTAGCGCAGAATGAGCAAAAATTTTGCAGCAATAATCAAATAATAGCTAAGCGTTGGTTTTACTACGACCTTGTAAAGACGAAAAAATTTACTTGTGAGCCTTTTAGCCTGAAGTATGTATGTATGTAGATACAATATTGCAGTAGCTTTCTACCTACCTTTTGTTTATTTTCCACTAATAATTAGTATGCTTTAGATATATTTACGGAAATAGAGCGCGTGATTTCGTTCATTTCAGAGTTGTAGCAGGTAGTGAATTTTTCTTCAAACTGCATTTCGCTATGTGCGGAGTTGTGTTGTTAAGTTGGGATTTCCCTGAATACCAGATATTTCGTAAATACGTACGTTTTTCATAAAATTTTATTTTGTAAGAGTTTTGGGTGTGCACCTACATAAATGAGAGAAACAATGCGGTGCTCCATTCGCGATCACTCACAACAGCTAATCCTGAAAACTTTTTAGGGCGTTGTATGGAAGATGTTTTTTCGCTTTTCTAAGAAATTATGCTATAATTGCAGATATACATATGCATTGTCGTCAGTAGTAGAAGTAATAGAAAAGTCTTCCCATCCTGCAGGGAAACCGCGGACTAGTGAATCCGCTAGTAACTATATCCTCACCAGACCAAAATCGGCGTAAAGTCGTACTTTTAAAAAACTATTTTTTTCAGCTTTTTCACTAGAAATCTATGTATATCTAAAGTGACGAATTCAGAAATTTTTGCTAATTCTAGGCTACTGTTCAGTAAATAACTATGCACTTATGTACATATATAAGTACATGCGAGCTCCTGCGCGGACGTGTTTTTCTCGCTCCGTAGTTATATGGCTCATTAAGCTGTGATCATATCGTTTTCGACTGATTATAATTTGGCTACTTAATGTGTATGAGACAGTGACTCTTTTTAGAATCGTAATTCGATAAAAGTTATTAAATGCCTTGTTTGTGTGGGCTAAAGATTGATCGCAACCAAGATAAAATTCAATGTGACAAATGCTGTGAACTATTTCATTGGGAATTCGTGGGCATTTCTGCTGCCGATGTAGAATTTTTAGTCGGCTCTAACCGAAAGTTTTTTTACGAAATCTGTGCTGCTCGCAAGCGGAGGTCCATCCGCACTCCCGCACCGTCAGTTTGTGGCGATCAGAGCGCAATACTAATCGATGTGCCGACAACGAATTTAAGTGCGAACATTTCACCGCAATAACAAGTGCCAAAACAAGTCGTAATTGAAATGTCCGCTGTGAGAGAATGCTCTTGCCCTGGCTGCAATACAAGAATGATAGAATACAAGAGTGCGCCGATTGCAGCAGAATTCGTGAGAGTAATTTTGGCGTGACGTCACCGTAGAGTTGACAACTGAGAGCGGCAAATAACACTGCTGTCTAGGGATGTGCTGAGTTGTCGGCATCCCATACTTAAAAAAGGTTTCGGTACCCAATACTTCCTTATCGGTACCCGATACCGATTCTTCACATTAAACCTTCGCCATTATATGCATTTCAAGTTTAGAAAAAGCTTTAATTAGTAATTTATATGATATCGCCTAAAATACTTGAACTTATCGCAACAGAGAAATATTATTTTATCAGTTTTAACCGTAGTCGATCGAAGGTTCAAGAAAAATATTTTGACGGATGAAGAAGCCTTTCAGGGGGGGAGATTCTGTAACCAGTTAGCGACAAGTTTCGGATCGATATCGCACTTGTTGACATAAAAATATTTCATATCATACCTCAACAAAACCGATACCGATTCGAAAATTGTCGCTAACTAATCTGTCGCTAACTGGTTACAGAATCTGCCTACAAAAATGATATCATCCGATTCAGCTGGAACAAAAATGCTTCAAACAAGTAAAAGTTTCTCTGTATTATGGCCTTGAACCGACATATATACATCTTTCATTTGAATCAGTATTAAAAGCTCTATTGGTTCCTACATTCGGGCTTTGATAGGCGAATCTCCCCTGAACCGGTTTTTCCATATATTTGGCCTATGTGCGCTTTTATTCGAAACCTAAATGTTTCGGTACCGAGTAACGAGAGTAATGGATACTTAAAGGTATTGACTCAGCTCATCACTACTGCTGTCATCTCGACTGTGACGTCAGCAAAACAGCTGATTCTGTCAAATTCACTGAGAGCCTATTAGCGGTATTGCCATCGACGCCACCTTCTGTATTCTCTCCACCGTGGCTGCAATAAGTTCTCTCCAAGCGAATAAGCAGTTGTTGATTGCAAAAACAATGGAACTATTTGCAGATATATAAGAAATGCGAAAACATCAAACCGATGTTGTCTCCTCTGCCCTTGCGCCTCTTACCGCTGATATAAAAGCAATACGAAAGTGTCAAAGCGATGATGTCTCCTCTGCCCTTGCGCAGCTTACTGCTGAGATCACAGACCTTCGTTCATGTGTTCTTGCTTGTGAGTGTAATGCAAAGAAAACTAAAAATGCTAAAACCAAGCCAAAGAAACAACAGCCTCTTCTACCAAAGCCTACTGCTTCGACGACTATAAACGAGCCTACATCTCCACTTGTTGATTCTGTCGATAACAACTCTCACTCGGTTGATCTCACGGCATCGGATCGTTCAAATGCTGCTGCGCTGCTAGAGTCAACCGAGCAGTGTAACGTAAGCGCTACTGTTCTAGAGCGGTCAACTGCGCACTTCACGTATGCGTGTATGTTACTGTCTATTCACGCTCCTCTTCTAACGCTAACACTGCTCCTACTGCTCTGAACAACAGTATTAAAATTGACAACCATCCAAGCAAGAAATTACGAGGCATAGTGGGTAGTAATGTGAGTAGTGGGTTAAAAGTCACACCTCGTGTTACTGCTGATACCATCATATCATACGTTTCGAAGCACTCGTCTATCGATTCAAGTTTGCTTACTTGTCATATGCTAGTTAAAAAAAGACGCTGATGTTAAAATATTGAAGCGAATCAATTTCAAGCTAAGTATACCATCACCTTATTATGATACCCTTCCTAACTCAGCAATATGGCCAACTGACGTGATTGTTCGTCCGTTCGAGTTTTTTCGGAAAGGAGCTACTGCTCCACCAAAACCATAACAGATTCCGTTCCCAATAGAATTCTGTCCAAGTCTCTAAGGATTTACTTCCAAAATGTTTCCGGACTTAAAACAAAGTCCAAGACTATATTTAATTTGAGTGCTCACTTGGACTATGACATCTATGTTCTTATTGAGACTTGGCTAAATGCCGAATTTAGCGAAAATGAATATTTTGATTCCAATCTCTTTAATGTTTACCGGAAAGACCGGGATTCCCAGAAAACAGGAGTGTCAAGGGATGGCGGCGTTTTAATAGCTATTCAGCGTCGGTACCGATCAGCGTTGGTGCATTTAAAAAACGAGGATTCACTTCTGGATCAGCTTTGCGTCTTGGTACATGGTAGCTCCAAACTTTACGTCTGTGCTTCCTATATTCCACCGGCCAGTTCAGATAATTTGTACAAAGCGCATCTTGACAACGTAACGGCTCTCGGCGATAATAATTCTGGTTGCAACTTCTGTATACTTTGTGATTTTAACTTGCCTAATATTGATTGGTCATATGTAGACAATAACTTTGCCTTAACTGCAAACAACTTTACGGAGTCCTACTTAGTATATAACTTCTTAAGTTCTGATCTTATACAAATTAATAACTATGTGAATAAGTTTTCTAGAATTCTAGATCTAGTTTTCATAAACGACAATATGAACTTCTCACTTCGTGAATGTCTCGATCCAATATCGTATACTAGTAACCATCACGTACCGCTTGTTATTCGCTTAGAATTCTGCAGCTATAGAAAACTAAGTTCCGTCAAACTTTCTAAAAATTTTTACTTCAAACGTTGTAATTTTAGTGCTGTTAACAATGAAATTTCGATTTTGGATTGGGACTCACTCTTTGCTGGTGATAATCTCTAAACCTGCTTTGATACTTTTAAAATGAAGATGCACGAGATTTTTTATAAGAATGTACCATGTACTAGTAGTAAATTCCATACAATTCCTTGGTGTACGAAAAAATTAAAAAAGCTTAAGAATTTGAGGAACAAATTTTTAAAAAAACTTAAACTGTCTAATGCTCAAGCTCATAGGAATGAATATCTACACTTTGCTAAAAAATTTAAGACTAAGTAAAGTTCTACAGGGTAATAACGTGCGTAGATTTGAGGACGAAATTAAAACGAACCCAAAGTCATTCTGGCGTTACGTAAAATCCAAAAAGTCCTGCTCTAGCATTCATTCGGAGGTGTTCTACAATGGACACTTCGCTTCCTCTACCAAAAAGGCTGCTGACCTTTTTGGCGGACTTTTTCAGTTCTAATTTTGAACCGGTGCTAAGGATGGGCACCGTTTTCAAAAAATCGGTTTTTATAATAATATTAATTTTGTTCACATAACGGTTGTTTGTAACAGCCAAAACGAA